>NC_056726.1:1079208255-1079348255 GCF_019279795.1 Protopterus annectens | reverse complement strand
GGATCATCATGGACCTCATAAATAAAGATATTGGGGACCTACAGACACTGGACCCTACCCAGTTCGGCTTTGTTAAGGGCAGATCCTGCCTCTTAAACCTGGTTGATTTCTTTGAAACAGTCACCAAGGCCATTAACGAGGGGAAGGTGGTCCACACAGCCTACCTGGACCTCGCAAAAGTCTTCGATACAATACCCCACTCGGGCATTATAGATAAGCTCACCAGCTTAAATATAAACCCCTATGTCACTAGATGGATTGTAAACTGGCTCAAGGACAGAACCCACATGGTTAGAATTGCTGGAGCCATGTCAGACTCCAAACCAGTTACAAGTGGTGTCCCACAAGGCTCAGTCCTGGGACTTCTCTTGTTCGGTATATATTTCTCGGAGGTACAGGCCAACATAGAAGGACTGTGGCTGACCAAGTTCGCAGATGACTGCAAACTGGGCGCCATAATCGACTCTCCAGCCGACACAAGCATCCTCCAAAAGGGCCTCATAGAAACAGACAACTGGTGCCATTGCCATGGCCTCAAGCTAAATGCCAAAAAGTGTATAGTCATCCCCTTTGGCAAAAACAAAGTGCCCACAAATTACCACATAGGTGGTAATCCATTAAGTACAGAAGAAGTAATTAGGGACCTGGGGACCCAAGTTGATAGCAATCTCTCATTTGACAACCACATGGCCAAAGTGGTTAGAAAAACATTTTATATAGCCCACCTGATCATGAAGGGATTCTCATCTAGATCAGGGGAGGTCATCGTGCCTCTTTACTCATCCCTCATCAGGCCCATAATTGAGTACAATGCCCCTTTTGGGATGTACCTTACCAGACACATGCAGCAACTGGAAATACCCCAAAAGTACCTCACCAAGAGGATCAAAGGGCTAAAACAGATGCCATATGCTGCCCGGTTAAAGAAACTCCAGCTCTACTCAGTGGCATACCGCCTGTTCAGAGGCGATCTGTGCCTGATGTATAAAGCCATGACCAACCCGGAATTGATGGACATGCTGCACCTCAGAAAATCCAAATCCCATCGAGCTACGCACTCGAGAGACTTGAACCTCAGCACTGAAATAAATAGGACATGCTGGAGGGACAGATTCATAACCCAGAGACTCTCTTCACTCTGGAATAAAATCCCAGTCCAGGTTAGGCAGAGTCCCTCATTGACTCTCTTCAAGAGGAATCTTGATGAGTGGATGGGAGATCGTAGGTTACCCCGGGTATCACTTCTGTGTCACTGTTAGACAGAGGCACAGTATACGAACCTCGAAAAAGGGCATAGCAAAATAAATTTAAAATGGGTGGCAAAAGCCAAGCACATTCTGGCTAGGCTTATAAATGCCCTAGGGCAGATAGCCTAGTATGAACCTATGAACCTATATATATATATATATATATATATATATACAGATAGAGCTATATGTGACCATATATATATAATGCAATATACAGATGTATATATATATTGGCAAACTACTTTACAAACACTCTGTCTCACCAAATTGGAACAATCTCCCTCTCCATATTAGATACAGCCTTTTCTTTCCCTGTTTTAAAAAGGAGCTTAAATCCCACCTACTAAACTTGAAATTATGCTGCTGCATTGACCGCACATAGGGGGGGATTCAGTAATCCTCCGAGTAAGACTAATCAAGTCTTACTCGGAGACTGCCATTTAAGACTATGACGTCAGTGAGTCATGCATATGCCTGAGGGCACTGACTCAACTGGAAGGCTAATACGGAGCATGAAAGACTGCAGGGGGGGTGTGTTGGACTGCCGAGCAGTCGAAATATCCACGCCCCTGCAACTATATAAATGTGAAAATGACAAGTGCAATGAGCGAGTCCACAGAAATGTACACATCACAAACAGTACACATCGCCAGATACAAAACCCTTTTGTAATTGTAAAATGTAAACTATTTTTTTTTTATAATTCCCGATATAGCTGCCCGTATTTGCACGTATTTGTGCAGGTGTGCCCATTGCTTAGCTGCAGTTAGCAATTTCGACATCCAAGAGCATAATAAGAAGTGTTTATGCAAATCAAGCCCAATAGCAATAGTGTAGTGGTAGAGCCTTCACTCAAATAGGAGGCATTCCTGCAGGGGCGGCCCGTGCTATCAGGCTGCCGGACTGCAGTCCCCTCAACCAAAAAAAAAAAAAGAAAAAAAAAGAAAAAATAATTTTTTAAAATTCGCGGACTCTGCGCATGCGCAGTAGTCCAGACTACTGGGAGTCTACTGCGCATGCTCGCGGCAGTCCGGCAATCCAGGTAGGGAAACATAGGAGACATCTGTGCACTTTTAAAGTGCACAGACTCGCTGGGAAAATGCGTCGGGACTGGACTGCAACAGCAGCAGTCAGCGTCGGGACTGTGGATTACGGTTTGGATCGCGGGAATCTCGTGGGACTGTGGAGTATTGCGCGGGCATTTGGATTAACGTTATGGGGAATGGGCAGCAAGGACAGGTAAGTGTGTTAATTAATTTAGTCTAGAATGGTAGGGAAGTGTGTGAATAAATGTCTATTTGAATGGACTGGTGTGTTTATTGTTTAGTAGGGTTTGGGACGTGTGTGTGTGTGAATGAATGTCTATTTGAATGGACTGGTGTGTTTATTGTTTAGTAGGGATTGGGACGTGTGTGTGTGTGTGTGTGTGTGTGTGTGTGTGTGTGTGTGTGTGTGTGTGTGTGTGTGTGTGTGAGTGAGTTTGGACTTTTTTAGTGTGATGGGTATAGTCCAGGTCCTTTAATGAATCTTCCTTTTAAGACATACATTTCTTTGTGCAAAGATGACATTCTACTGAGAGAACTGGTTCTACAGTCTTTGGATATGAAGAGATGCCTCCGCCTGCAAGTCTTATCCCAGTGGACTCGGTGTTCCCTTGCTGGGGTTCTCCTTTTAGGAGAGCTTCTGCTCTGAGAAGGCCCCTATTCCTCTTGCAGGCTGTACAGGGTATGTTGCACATGAGAAAATTGCGAGAAGACATCATCCTTCTGTGAGAGGATTTGCTTTGGCCTAAATCCCTGTCACCACAAGCTAACATCACTTTATGTGGGCTGGGCAGGCAATGGGAAGTCACACCAAGAGTGTGTTCCGAGGGGTCATGCCTTTCTGTTGTCCCTCCACCACCTCAGGCCACAGTTCCTTTAAGTCAAGGCCTCTGCCAGGGTCATTGGATGATGCCCAATCCTGTTTCTCCCCTCCCTTCCCTGGGTAGGTTTGCCTATCTTCCCTGTTGCTCTGTCAGACATCCAAGTAGGAAAATGAACTTAGATCACCTTGGCTGTAGTTGGAAAGTTTATCCCTGCATGCCAACAGAGTGAGAGATATTTTATACATTAGATTTTCTAGTGCAGTTGACATCACCTTTTAGACTTCTATTTGCTGTTGCATATTTTTTCTTTATTACAGTGATATTTAGGGATTGATTTTTTCACTCACTGAAGATTTTTTTTAGTGGTATAACAACATTTTGTTTTGTTATTTTGATTCTGTTAACCTTATAATTCTGTGTACTGATTAAGGCATGTCTAAGAAATGTGACAGCTTACAGATGAGTGCAACATGTGAGAGCAGACAGAAGCATTAAGCAGCAGTTCAGAACAGTTCCCGGGCGGGTGATAGAGTGTGGCTCAGGGCAGCTTTAAGGAAAAACACAATTATTTGCCAGCAGTACTACTGATATTAATTTAGACGGTGTAGGCAGACAATGGTAGCAATTACTAAGAGAAGGCATTCTCCATGCATGCAGTGAAGAACAAGAGGTGTATGGTAGAAAAGTATGGGAAAGTACTGTAATACTGTATGTTGCAAGTTCAGTTGCTGTAGCTATGATGAAACCTTTTGGAAAGTGAGACTCTTTGAATGTGTTATTTTTAGACTGTTAACTGCACTAATAAAATGCTTGCTTTACTTATATCTAAGCTATATCTTTGTGTTGAAATAAAATGATTGCTATACTTATATCTAAGCTATATCTTTGTGTTGAAATAAAATGATTGCTATACTTATATCTAAGCTATATCTTTGTGTTAAAATTGCCATGAGGTGGTGCGTTAACCTTTGTTAGATGCGAATGAGCTGCATAGGTGTTAGTAACACATTAAAGCAACCATTACAGATAACTTGTTGCGTATTTGCTGATTGGATTGTATTATGTAGAGAAGTTGCCTTGTAACACTTTCATAGGGATTGTATTTTTATATATATCCTTTTTAGTAAGATTTTTTTAAGTAGCTTCTTGAATTTATAGTTGAATATGAATTTTTTTGTATATCTTGGCTTAAAATAATATTAGTATATATTTTTTTGCTAAACATTTAAGAATATACAAATGGCAGGTTTTTGAATGGAATGGTTCTTAAAAAGTTAATAGAAATCAGCTGATCTTAATGGATTCCTAATTATGGTTTATATATATATTCAGTGTTTTTTCTTGTAACGTTGTCTGAAGAAGTGCACTCAATTCATGTGCATGAAAGCGCTAACAACTTTTTAATAAATTACTTGGATTCTACTGCAGTCGTCAGCTTTTGTTTTTCATTGTATTTTTTGTGTTATATCTGATGGCATTTTGAATTCTGACATTATTTCTGGTCTGACCTTTGCTTGTGGTTGAAAAGCTGCATTTTTGGAAAGAAATCCCAAGCCCAGTCAACAAATAAATAGAATATTAGGGAATTAGGGAAGTAAATAGTGTGGGAAGAAACAGCTAGGGAATTGTTATGGCTAGGCTTGTATAGACCCTAGGGCCGATAGCCTAGTACCAACCTATGAACCTATAAAATGACAACAGAAGTGTATAACATACTAACATACAGCTCTGCATGCATGTGTCGGGGTAGAGTGTGGGCATTTTATATATATATATATATATATATATATATATATATATATATATATGTAGATATATTCACACTCACACACTCACAAGCATGATTGTATGGAGAGTGAAACATGCACTCTTAAGATTAGGAGAAGAGCTTTTTTGAAGAATAACTTAGTAGACTTTTATGGTAGAAATGTTCTGAATTGGGTAGTTATGTCATTGGTGCATGCATTTTGTTTCATTGTTTACTAATGTTCAAAACAATAAATTTAAAATGCCCACAACTGTACTGTATTGTACAAGGAATACAATTTAATGCAATCGGGAAGGTGTATCAAAGAGCATGTGTATGTTTTGTGTTCAAGGGGCCTATGATTTGAAAACAGCCCAAAGTTAATCTTTATCTGCCACTGGCAAAATGTATTTTCTTTGAATGTGGGTTTCAGTGCTGTTTCAATGCATGTGAGTTTCAAGGGCAGAGAAGTTTTAATGCTAAGTCTGTTTTCATTGTGAGACTGCATTGCTTTGTTTAGCAAATATCTATTGGGGTTTGTGCTGTAAAAATGCAAAATAAAACTTTCAAATGAAATCCAAATCATCACAGAAGTAAAGCAGTATGCACATTACAGTGTTTATGATAAATGGGGCAAAATAACCAAGAAATGGGACACCGGAATGGTTGCAGGGGGGAGGCTCCAATCGACCATGATTTTGAGAGGGGAAGGGCAGCAAACTCAGACAGCCCTGGTTGAACTATACCTCTCAGCTGTCCATATTTTTGCAGAATGAATAGATATTTGCTTCTTATTTTGGTTTGTTCCTCATAAAATGTGTGGTTTTCTGGCAAATCATTTAGGAATTTGTTTGTGTCTTTTGGCTTTTCCCGGTTAAGGGTCGCCACAGCGGAACTCCGGTCCGCTAATGATTGGTAGTGGATTTTTACGTACCAGGTTACCAGCCCTGACGCACAACCTTCAATGAAGGCATGCCCCATTCACGTATGCCTCCACACAGAAGACGCTCTAGCTGAGAATCGAACGGGACAACGTCTTGCTATGAGGCGACAACGCTAAATCATTTAGGAATGAAGTCACTAAATGACAGACATTGAGTTTTACATCATAACCTTCAGAAAAATACATGCTAAAGCAAGACCTGTTATTCTATCAACTGTCTTTAAGTTTATACAAGAGCAATTTTTAGTAGTGTTTGTATGTTCCCCCAGTATATTTGACCTTGTCCAGATTTCCTGCATTAACAGGTTGAGTGGTACGTGCAAATAAAATTGCTTTATAGAATTAGGCATATCTAAACCTCCCAACTGTTCCCGATTTTGGCTCAAAATGTTGCTCTTCCCCTAATAATACCTCTGCAAAATGGCAATTTTGGAAGAAAACATGGAGGGTTTACAATTAATAAGTAATTGTAATAATCAGTTATAGATTACTTTTATTTCAGAAATGCATGTAGATTATTTTATTTTGTCAGCTGCTCAAGTTAGCAGTACTAATATTAAAAGTGTCCCTTCTATGATAGGTTCCCAGCTGTATTGTGTGGCTATTTTATATTTTTGCATCACATTTTTGGTCCATTTTTCATAAAATTGTGTTTTTTTTTTGCAGATTAGTGGCAAATCATTAAAGACTGAAGTTAAAAAATAATGAAAGACATTTGAGTTTCAGATTTTGTACCTTTCAGAAAATTCATACTAATACAAGACCTACTATTCTATTATCTTTCTAAGTTTATAAGAGCAATATTTAAAAATTGTCCTTATTTTTGGGCCTTTGTCCCACATCTATGTATGGCTTTGTCCAGATTTCTTGCTCTGAGGTTGAGAGGTATGACAAATGTGTCAGGGCTTTCGCAGTCAGCCAGAGACATTTCAAATTGTGACAAACTTGTTGCACCACTCCATGTAGTGACTCTGGGTGTGTTCAAGCAAGGCAAGGAGCAGTTATGCAGTGTAAATGTGCAGACTATTCCCCCCCATCCAAGGTAAACACAAGTACTACAGTGGCTTTTCATCTGTCATTGATTTTGCAGAATGTTCTGGTTTCTGTCATTTTTATACTGTTGATATATGCTTATTATTATTCAGAAAGTGCCTTTTGCTCTGTGTTTAAGTAGCAGTGCTTTAATGACCATCAGGTAAGCTTGCCTGATATTGCAAGATGCAAGTAAGTTTTAATAAGCAGTATTGCCAACATTGAAAGCCTTTCTGTTGTTGCCATGCAGAGAATACTTATATAACTAGATAATGTATAAGCCTTGGGTATTGAAATGCATATGACAGTATTTGTAATAAAGGCTAGGATTAGATTATGTTAAGCTCATTACAGGCTTTACCTGAAATCTAAACAGAATGCCAATGTATCATGCATGGTCCATATCCTGTGCAGTAATCCTTTAAGCAATATATGTTGAGCTTGTTTCTTGTTTGCTTTTCATTTTTTACTTTGATCATGTTTTCCCCATGAAACAAGTAGATAGTTGTCAGGCAGCAGGTCTTTTTTGGATAAGAAACATTTTTACAAGTAAGGGTATCACAGAGATTGCTACATTCAGCATGTTACTTGGTACATTTATAAAGCTGAATATAAATTATAATTAGAACTGGATTGCAAGGAAAAGTGATTTGAGTTGAGTGCTGCTTGTTTTTCTTAAACTTGATTTTGACTGGCATTCCAGTAATGTATTTAAAAAGTAATTTATTTTTACATGCCTCACATCCTTTTTGTTTCCATCTAGATATTAAGTAAGCTGCCATGCAGCCAATGGATTGAAATATTTTTTTTCTTCTACACTTCATTTTGTCTTGATTGGACTCCCATAATGATGGCTTGGCACGCAGGGCAGCTTATTTAATTAAAGTTTTTGTGGTTTTGAGCATAGCTCCTCCCCTTTCTAGTTGGTCACACCCATTCCCATTGACCCCACCCATTCAGCTGTCTCCTGCAGCCCCCCTTTGATTTGAAGTCACCAGCCGCCACTGCATTCCTGGTTCTAGTCCCACCACTCCCCTGTCTATTTTATGTTTTAAATTAGTATATAAAATAATTCCTGACATATATGAATGAAATTTTAGTAAAAAGCATTGAAATGGCCTATGTATTAGTGAACAAAATGTATATATATAAATTCATTAAGGATATTGACATATAAATTGCCCATAGCTAAGCAGCATTTTACCTAGCACAATATAATTGCCCATAACTAAGTCGCGTTTTACATAGCGTAATATATTTGCCCATAGCTAAGCAGCGTTTTCCCTAGCACAATATAATTGCCCATAGCTAAGCAGCATTTTACGTAGCGCAATATAATTTCCCATAGCTAAGCAGCGCTTTAGCACAATAGGTTTTCACGGAGCTGCGCACTGTGCTAACCAGTGCACTGTCGGGCAATGTGGAGCAACGTAGAGCAAAGTTGCCTAAGCACAGCCACACCCCCTAGCCTGTCTGGACAGTAGTAAAATAAAAAGCAAAAACAAGGTTCGAACCCGGGACACTGTGCACCATAATTAAAGTACTGAACCACTAAGCCATGACAACTTAGCCTAAACATGCACTGTTAACATACATATACTTATAAATGGAAGTTTAACCATTGCTAAGCAGGTTTGCTGTTAGCCAAGAATTTTCTAAAACGGTCAATCACAAATAAGTGTGGGAAATGCGGCATATTTAAGCTCCATAGGTGGGAATACTCACCATAACTGATTGTAGCTCTCATCTGCAGTCAGAATGGCTGGTGCTGGAGAGGGTACTCACTTTCGAGCACAACGCTGGGGCATCGAGGAGTCAAAATACATGGTTTGGCTCCTTGTCCACCATCATGAGTCAAGACTCCTGCAGGGCCAGTTTCAAGGGATGGAGTACAAAGCAGAGGCTTGGAACTGGTTAGCTCATGATATCACCAGTGCCACAGGCATCCCTTGGACTGGTGAGCAGGTCCGTCACCACCATGCAGCCCTGAAGAGATGGAAGCAGGACCTACTGAACCGATGGATGCAGGAGACCTGTGACATGCAAGATGCCCCACTACTGAGTAGGTAGCCATGGAATGAAGTATGTAAGACATGCTATTGTAGTCTATATAATGGATAGGTATGTCTCAATATCCCTTCATTTACTTCACAGCTGCAGGTGTCTGTGTTGCGAATCAGCAAGCCTATGCAGATTGGCTGCCAAGGCTGCACCATCAGGCAGGTTAGTAATTATACTGCATGCATTGTTGTATAAAATAAGTGAGAGAGCCTGAAAAAAAAGTGTTGTAGCCCAATAATTAAATACACCTAAATAAAGCCATAAAATGCCTTGAATAATTTATCTGCATGTACTGTTATATAAAATAAGTCAGAGAGCCAGAAAAAGAGTGTTGTAACCCATTAATAAAGGTAAAATAAGTCCTGAATAATATCTCTGCATGTACTGTTATATAAAATAAGTGAGCGAGCCTGAAAAAGAGTGTTGTAACCTATTAATAAAGGTATAATATGTCTTGAATAAGTCTTCTGCATGCACTGTAATATTAAATAAATGAGAGAGCCTCTAGAAAAGTGTGTACTGTAATTAATAAAGGTATAATACTTGGAGTGTGTCTGTGTCACTTACCTTGAAATGGTGTTGCACTTTTGCATTATATAAATAGTACTGTTGTATTAAGCGCTGTCAACCCACAGTTGGGCAGTCCCATATAAAGTGGATGAAGGAAGTGCCAGTAGCTGTGAAGCATATATACAGTCCTCAACAGTTGCTTAATGGCTGGCATGCCTAGGTAAATCTGGCATATGAGTAGCTTGTTAATGTGTTCCCCAGAAATGTGAGTGTGCTGCTAGAAATATAGGGGGCTGTAGAAATACAACTGAAAATGTCACGTGAACACATTCAGATATGTAGATATATAAATAGAAATAAAATATATAACTACGTAGCAGTAACATCTGCATCCTGGACAGTTAGTATGTCAGATATAGGTCAAGTATATAATGAACTAGTCAAACCCATTACACAACCTAATTCACGTTGCCCAGTGTAATAATACATGTAGGGGATATACACCTGCAGTCAATAGGAATGTAGTGTAAGCTATAAGTACTTATAAGATGTTAATGGAGGTATCTTTTTACACCCTACTGTATGTGCATAAACAATGCAATTCCACACCTCAATGGGTATGTCTAATCTCAAAACATTTGTTGGGACATATGTCCTGTTGTTCTATAAATATCTGCATTTACTTTGATGCATGTGCCCTGTACAACACCACAATCCTGGTTGCCTGTTGCCACCAATCATCCCTGCATGCTGTTGGAATGTCCACTGTCATTCAGTATATGCATGTGTTATGCTTGCTGTTCAACTGTTGGAACCCTGGTGTGTTGGGTTAATGGGAATATTACTGCATGCTGTTACAACTAATTTGGAATGCTGTTGTCTATGTTGTAATTAAATACACCTAAAGACAGAACGTATGGGAAGGCCGGTCCCAGCGGACCCATCTGTCCCTCCTCAGCTGGCGATTGCACTTGGCACCAGCAGGTCTGGTGCCCAGCCCGGGCTCCCCTCCTCCGTTGGTCCTGTGCCCCCTTCGGGTGGAAGCACTGCAGGGGATGGGGCTCATCCCCCCCCATGCAAGCGTGGGCAGAGAAGGGCCACCTGTCACCCTCCGAAGAGCCCGGGCTGTGGTGCATAGGCAGATCCAGCGTTCAGTCACTGATCCCCTATGCCAGCTCGAGGCAAGACTGGTGCGACTCACGGATTAGCCTGCCCCTCCTACGCAGCCCCCAGCACAGCCACCCTCCAGGCTGTGAAGGTGCAGTGGTGACTGCCCATGGGTGGGGATCTCAGTTCCACTGTTACCATCTGTGGGCTCATGGGCTTGCGATTTCCAAACATCCTTCCGCGTCAATTGTGTTCACCCACCCCATGTGTCATATTCCACCCCTGTATGCGTCTTGTTTGTCTTGTCTGTTTACCCCCTCAACCTACCTCCCCAAATATACCTACTTCCTCTACCTCACATTCCACTCTCATCTGAAAAAAAAAAAAAGGGCAATCTGTTCCCACAAAAAAATTACACCCCATACATAGCTGCCCATTTTGCACACATGTCCACTGGACATGTAAACTGATAATTATAATTGGGAGTACAACATACTTTGTTGTCCTCACCCCTCTCTCAGGGGTGGAAGGTTTCAAATTTCACTCCAAATTTCTAACATATGCACAGCTGTTGCTGGTAAAGAAATGGGCAGCTATGGACCTTCCCTACACCCGTCCTGCACATCCCGAGCTGGTTTCCCTACTGTCTTTCCCTCTTTGTGCCCCCTTTTTCACCACTTTCCTATCTCCCCATTTTCTTTTCTTTCAAAGAAATTAGTGCGGGGGTTAGCGGAAGTAAGCACTTTTAAGCAGTAGTTAGCAGGTTTGATTGATTGTGCGCATGTGTGTGCTTAGCTAAGTATTGCTAAGCTTCACACAAACCCATGCAAACCCGCTTACAACTGCTTAAAAGTGCCTTAGTCAATCTGCATGGCAGGACCATTGTTCTGCTGAGCAGCAAAATAAAACACCTCTGTCAGTCTCGAACTCCAGACCTTAGACACACTACACTGCATGAAGTACCACTAAGCCACAGTAGACTTACACCAAGTTGGTGCTGTAATAAATATATCATGCATTACAATGAGTGAATGTAAAGGGAAAATAGGAATGCCATAACATAAATCTTGTTCTGTGGATCTTTACCAGCAGTTGTTGTGGAATTGCATGACATGACTGTGAAAAGAGAACCAGCCATTCTAGCAGGAAATAATGTTACAGTAGCACTTTACAAACCCCACACAGTATCAGAACAGGATAAACACTGGCATATTTGAATAGGGCAGAGGCCATACTTCCCAACTGTGACTGCTTTTCAGGGATGTCCCTGATTCGTAAACAAATGTTAGCTGTGTCCCTCAGAATCCCTCTGAAAAGTACTGACATTAGGCAGGGAATTACACTTAATGAATAATGTCAATAAGTAAGAGTAGACACTACTTGCACGTCAGAAAAGGTATATTAATACAAATGCTCTGATTCTCTCACAGTCTCAGCTTAATGTCTGTAATATATTACAGGTGTACCTCACTTATATGTACCTTTCCCTGAGGCTGTTCAAATATATACCTATCAAATATAGTGCATCAGAGGCCTGGCAGAGGCAGAAACACACAGGCATTTCAGCTTTTCTGCTATTACACACTCTGCAAATAGCTTTGGAATGAGTCCCACAATCAAACCCTTAAGTAGGTGTACAACACAGAAATATCAAAGGATGTAGCCATGTACTGGTAGCAACCAACTGTGACAATGCCATTGTTCCAGTGCTGAAAAGACCAGTGTGGTGCACAGACAAAGAATAATAGGCTAACATCTGGCTACCATCTGGATATGTCCACAGGTGGGAGCTACGCAGACTACTTGCCTTGATAGACTAACAGGTGCACAGCAACCCTGTATGTTCAGCAAGATAACCATCACACAATAATATATAATGCTCTCTGTACTTCTGCACCCCTACCCAAAAGAATAATATACCTGTGTATTCAGGCTCTACCAAGGATGTAGGTAGGCATACTCAGTACTGAAATTTGTCCAGTTGTCTTGAGCAGCCTGTGCTAATGTCAACACAAATAAACAACAAACTGTTTAGAAGTGAGTTAATTAATATTCACAGTAGTTCACAAACAGTTCATGTGCCAGAAGAATAAATTGCAATAACTACTTTTGTATGGCAGTTAATTGTCTAATTAGAAAAGAAAGTACATACTCCCATGTATCTTGTGTTTGCATTTGGAGGGGTGAGTAAATTTTTACACTGACAAGTGTGTACTAGAAGCAGCAACATTCAAGTTTGAGTATAACATGCAAATCCCTGGCTACAACCCTAGCTTCAGAGATAAGAAGTATACCAACCTTCTGACTGACACAACGGTGTCCACAGCAAACAAGCATGGGCCCCACTTTGGAAAGCTGAAAGGGCTATGCCTACCTAACTTAGCATTTTATAGCAGTGGGCTGCAATGACAGTGAGCACTGCAATTACCACACTGCAGGCTGCATGCAATTAGTAAATGGTGGGCACCAATTGGTGCAGAGGCCATCACATGCACATGTGCAGATACCTAGAAAAGCAGGCTGTACTTGCTGTCCACACATGCAATAATCTCATTGCAGCAAGAGAGGGAGAGAGCAAGAGCGAGAGAGAGAGAGACAGAGACAGAGACACAGACAAAGACAAAGAGACAGAAATAGACAGACACAGAAAAAGAAAGAGCAACATCAACAGACAGAGAAAACCCAAACCAAAAAAGAAATTTTTTTCCTTTAAAAACAGATGGAACAGAGAAATACAAAGGACAGGTATGTAACACATATGTATTTGCTGGCATGTAGTAGATGTTTTTAAAGAGTACTCTACATACTGGGAATCATCCATATGTGGCAGCAGTACGTATCTATATATACCTGTACATGTGCATAGGGCAAGGGACATACTGCAACTGTTTGTGAAGGGTGTGTATATATATATATATATATATATATATATATATATATATATATATATATATATATATATGTTGTTGAAGGTTGTTATGAGCATATTTCTATGTAGGTTGTAGTGTGTGGCAAAGAAAACAGCATGCAGTGCTGGTATATGACGTGGTGGTTAAACGCTGTGGGTATGCTTCATCAGTTTTGCAGTGTTGCAGCCAGTCAGGCCTGCTAAAGCTACATGGGCTGAGGACACCTTCAATGCAGTCTGCGCAACACTGTGCAATATTATTACATAACTGTATATCTCACAACTGTCGCATAATTGATATTCCCACCATGATAAGCGGACTGCATATGTGCTTATATGTACATCTATATGTACAGCAATGGATGTTTATATGTATGTATGTATGTGTGTATGTGTGTGTGTGTGTGTGTGTGTGTGTGTGTGTATATATATATATATATATATATATATATATATATATATATAGAGAGAGAGAGAGAGAGGGGGAGACAGGGTCATACTTACTGCGACAGGTGCCTGGCGGCCAAGGCATGGACTGAAGCTCAGTGTTGACACTGCAGTGCCATCCCTTCTTGCCAAAACACTGTACCCATTAACTACCACATAGGTGGTAGTCTACCTAACACCGAAGGTGTGATAAGGGAACATGGGAGACAGGTGGACAGTAGCCTCCCCTTTGATAATCACAGTGCCACACTAGTCATGTACTCTGTCTATGTGGTACATGTCATCACAAAAGGTGTGTCATCTAGGGAAATATAGGTCAGTGTTCCCCTCTACTCATCATACTTAAAACCCATTTTAGAGTACAATGCCCCATGTGTTATGTACCTCACATGACAACTACAGCAACTGGAAAGGCCACAAACATACCTCACAAAGAGTAATACCGGCCTCAAACAGATGCCCTATGCAGACTGACTCACAAAACCACAGCTAGACTGTGTTGCATATCGCCTACCCAGAGGTGACTTCTGCCTAACATACAGAGCTATGTCACTCCCATAGCTGTTGGACATCCTCCACGTAAACATATCACAATCACTCCCAGATACACGCTCTAGGGCCCTAAACCTTGTCAGCTCACTAAACAGCACATGTAAACATATTACAATCCCTCCCAGATACACGCACTAGGGCCCTAAACCTTGTCAGCTCACTAAACAGCACATGTAAACATATTACAATCCCTCCCAGATACACGCTCTAGGGCCCTACACCTTGTCAGCTCACTAAACAGCACATGCTGGAGGGATAGATTCCTATCTCAGAGACATGCCATACTCTGGAACAAACCACCTATCAATAGCAAACAAAGCTCCTCATTAGCAGTTGTCATAAATACTCCTGATGATTGGTTGGGAGATAGGAAATACACCCCGGGAATCACCTCTGTGGCTCTGGTTGACAGGGCCAAGTGAAATTAAAATACATGTGTGTCAAAGGCCAGGGTAGCATATGACTAGGCTGCTGTAGGCCCTAGGGCCAATAGCGTATTACCTACCTATGACATGATGCACACACACATGTACTTAGTGTAATAATTGCTATGTGAGGTTGACTAAGTGTGCTGGTGAATATGTTGGTGAATGTGTGCAAGGTCTGTAAAGGTGTGATAGCTTAGTGTGAAATTGTTTCTGTCATGGTAGTTTGTGTCCTAGCTGTGATCCCAGCAAAAGATGTGTATGCTATTGCTAGGCAAAAAAAGTAGTAAGGCATACAGTGTGATGTAGTCCCTTGTTGTCGACTGTGGTATCCCATTGTAGTCTAAAGCAATACATGTATGCTTAGTGAGTGGTACTGCTGGTGAATCCAACTCCCATATGAACTGTAGTACTACCTGAAGCTGTAGGCCTAAACAGTACAGTATGGTGTATGTTCACATTGCTTGGAAACACTGTTTTGTGTGTTCCCTGTAGTCCTCACAGATTGCATACCTCAGGCATAGGGTTTTGTAAGTAGTGACACACAGTACTGTATGGTACACAAGTAAAGCTCATCTGGGTTGGCATACATTTGTGTGTTGTATGTATGTCTGATGTGTTTGTAATTATGCCTGCACCATGCCCTCAATCATATGTGTGTTACAGGGTATACATGTGTATCTAGCAACATGTATAGTGTAGTACAGCAGTATGCCACCTATATTAACAACTGTGCACATATGTTAGGCAGGGGTTTGGCATCAATGACTAGGGTGGTATACTGGTAAAATTGTAACTGTACTTTACATTCATTGCAATAGATGACATCTTTCTTTATGCATTAGCTTGATATATACCTCCTGTGGCTAGGTGGTGCATTGTGTCACATACAGTGTGCCATTTACTGGTGTATAGTCTTACATACTGGCTTCTCTTTGCTGCTGTGCAGAACATGGTTTGATATATAGAGCATGCCAGGCACTTTCGGCCAGTTGTGGCCTGAGCACTAATATGTGGTATTGAATGTGTGTATCCTCTGACAACCAATCGGGTGCTATATATGGCAGTTAATTGATATCTGTACTTTAGAATGTTAAGTGTGCCACATGACTTGCTCACACATCTTGCTTAATTGTCTTCCAGGGGCATGTCCCACCAAAGAAATCCGTGTTATACAGCTGCAGAGGAAGCCAAAATACACAGCAGCCTGTTGCAGCACTACACCCTGCTGTTCTCTAGAACCAGCCAGGACCAGCATGAGCGGACTGCACTGTGGCAAGATCTTGTTCATCGGGTGAATGACATAGGCATGCATAACCGGACATATGAGCAGGTACGCCATCACTGCAGTAATTTAATTAGACATGTCCGGCAGCATGTGTCTGATATCTGTCGACAACAGCTTGGCACAGGAGGTGGGGTAGCCATTCATCCCCCCCTCACCAGAGTGGAGGAGCTGCTAATAAGCTTGGTGGCTCCTGGCCAACAACAGGAACAGCAGCATACATGTGTCATCATGGAGGCCTGAGCCACCCAGCATGTTGACATGGAGCGTGCAAGTAACATGACCTATCTGTAGACTATTGTTACCTGTATTGGTAGATTATGCATATGTGAGATGTGTACTGTGTGTTTAGCAGTTGTGCTGCATAGTGTTGTGCAATACTGATATTTGGAATATAATCTGTACGCCTGTGACTATCGACTGTTGTACTACTGTAGTTTAGCAAACTCACAGTAGCAATGTCACCGTTGTGGCCACTGACAAACTGTCTCATATTCCTGTAGGTCTCTCTGGTGTGACAGCAAGGCAGCCAGTCGATGCTGGTGAGTGTGTTATAATTTTAATATTGCTAATGAAATGTGCATGTCATAGGTGAGGTGTGGGCCATGTACATGTAACATACCTACGCATAATGCATGCTGTGCATGTTTGCTGTGAGACTATGCACATCTCAGTAATGACAGAAGTTGCCTCAATCACATGCAATGCACAGAGCATCACACACAATTGTGGCAACACCGTACTGGACATTGGATAGGCATAGTTGATACACATGTACACAACATACACAACTTTGTCATACACAGTACACCTTAAAATGCTACACATAGCATACCCAGATACCCGCTGTAAGGTCACACTTCAGTATCCCACATGTCATCCACACAGCACACATAATATACCTGAGGGGTAGAGGTCTATCATGGGGCTGTGCGGCACTCTTCAACATATAACGCATTCATGTTAGGCAATGCTCCCTATTGGGCACATTACAAACCCATGTAACAAGTGGCTGTGTAATTGTGACTGTAGCCACAGTACTGCAGTTCAGGTACAGCATACTAGGTGGCAGTCTGGCAAACATTAGTAGCCTTGAGTAACCACATGATGCATGGTGATGATGGCTCATGGTACTACACCCCATCCAGTTACAGTGACAACAGTACTACACATAGTAGTCATTGCTATGCACCTCAATGTTGTGTGTGTGCAAACATATGCACCTATACACAATATGCATAGCAATCACCATTTGTACAAAGTGACACATATATGTCTTGTAATGCTATTGAGTGTATAGGTCACATGACACACATTGGGTATGTGTGATGTTTAATGTTGCAGTCATGTTTTAGCATGCCATGTCATGGCTGGCACTGGCATGTCCAGAATATGTCCTATACTCACCATACCCACTGTACAATGGCCATGTTGAGCAATGGTATTCCATCACTTATACATGCACCACTCATCCTGTGTGTATACATAGCATGCATATGCTAAACCTGTGTCCACAATTATCTGCTACAGACACAGACACTGTAATCAGAAATGGATATCTATGTGACACACATATACACATCCAGCCATGGTATGTATACCTTTGAGTGATGGTGCACAGGACATTTCAGACCTTTTAATACTCTCACAGCAATGTTGTGTCCATGTACACATTGCGTTCCAGGGTGAGGCCAATCACTGAACAACAACACACGTGCATCAAAGCCATGTATACTGTTATTAACATGGGCTGTCTACACTCGCACTGCATGGTCTTGAGCAACAAACTTTCTGCATGCTGACACATGTGATATGACTGTTTGCCTTGTGTTACTGTAACCCACCTTCAACCACTATTAAGTATGTTTTGGATTGCTGGTGGTGTGTGTGGGTATCTGCTGTAGTGAGGAGTGTATTTGTGTGCATGTGTGCATGTGTTCATGTGTACTTGTGTTCATGTATGCATGTGTGCATGTGTGCATGTGTGCCTGTATGCATGTGTGCATGTGTTCATGGGTTCATGTGTTCATGTGTGCATGTGTGCATGTGTGCATGTGTGCTGACATCATGTACAGGTCGTAAAGTGTGTTTCCTGTCTCCCACCCAGAGGTGCTGTGTTAGGGCTGGTTCACTGCAGCAGGGAAGCTGATGTCACTGAGCCACATAGTGATAATGAAGATAGGTGTGTTGAGGCACAGGCGTGTTTGCCAGGGTCTGTCATTGGGCCACCAATCAACAGTACACAGCTGTCCACCCCATCCATGCATACAGTCATACTGCCAATACATCCATCACCAATGCCCATAGCTGAGGGACAGCGTATAGTTGGCATTGGCCAGGACAGTGTGGTATCCATGGCACATGCATTCCAACATAGCAGCCATGCCTAGATGTCTGGAAGGGTACCACATAAGCAGATGTCCAGGGATTCTCCTAAGAGCACTGCTGCTCATCATGCCACTGGCAGACATGCCACAGGTCTGACAACGTCACGCATGTTTCAGGCTGTCATGGAGGCACAGGCACGTATGGAACGGTACACCAGACAGGGACTAAGGGCACAGAGGGCACATAACACCACCATCATTGACAGTATCCATGACCTAGCAGGAGCCATCCATCATTACACCGAGGTCACTGATAGACATTGGGGAGAGACATTAGATATCATCCACAATGTCATGTCCATGTGTCAGGACAGTGCAGGATGGTTGAGACATCGACGTGGATGTATGCCAGCAACATCAGCAGCTGGCAGTCGCCGCGGGCATCCCTCAAGCCACAGCCGCTCCTGTAGTGCTAGTACCAGCCCCAGCAATGTTGGGGGTGGGCTGTCCATAGAATGTCCTAGAAGACCACATGCACGTGGCTCTGGACAGTCCCTGCAGGGACCTGTGTCCAGTGTACATCCATCCACCTCTGGGGAAAGTACCCAGTCTGGCTTAGTACCTGATAGTGTCACTAGCACCCCTGCCAGGCACAAGTACCGTATCCATGGCCAGAGATGGTGATCTGTAAAGCCTCGCAGGTACAGTCTGTGGCTGTCCCACAAATACCCATATATGGCAGCCACATGGTGGAACTGTGTGCATGCAGACACACACACATACTCCAGACACCTAGGGCTAACACATACCCACACACATTACAACACCATTGGCCCATTCCAGTATTCTTGCCCCACCCCACACACACACACACACACACACACACACACACACACACACACACACACACACACACACACACACACACACACACACACACACACACACACACACACACACACACACACACATGTCAATTGGATGGCTCACTGTAGGCCTCTGGCAAACCAACAACACACCCTGTGCATATGATGAAACCTGTGCTGCCTCCTGTCATCTGTAACATCGATGCAGGAACAGGCTACCATGGTGCTGATGCACAGGGTGTCTATATAGTAGTATAGCAATGTTAGCATGTTGTTAGCTGTAGAGTGTAATGATATGCTTGAAGGTGTAGCTGAGCAGGCATGATGCATTAAAGCTATGATTGTCATTGTAGTGTTGTTTACACCAGTGTTGGTTCCAAATCTGTATTATCCGACCACATGCCACTTGGCTGATGTGTGCAATATTGTCAGCATGTGTTAGAGAGTGGACAGTATGTGTGGGATGTGTGTTGCACAGATTTGCAGGTGTACAATTGTAAACATGGTGGAGGTGCACTGTCTGCATGTACGTGCATAGTGGACACATGGCCAGGGTGACATGCTCTGTATTGCACAGTAACACTCCATAGTTTCTATTGGTGGCCAGTATGCATTGTACTACACACATTCCGGAACCTGACTACACATGTGTGGATGACATGGTTTGACACTGTGCTGTGGGTGATAATGTTACTATCTGTCATAGTTTTGCATTCTGGTGGTATACATCACTTCAACAGCCTGACCATAAATAATCATTAGATGATGTCTTGACAACTGACACACAGACGTAGGACACACAGCAACATTTGGATCCTTCAGGTACTATACAATGCCAGTAACCACTGGTATTCACCTGCACCCATTACTGAGACCACTCCTGTTTGGCATATAGCTCTCTTAGGTACAAGCAGTCACAGTAGGGATATGTCTGTCCACGTCTGGTAATGCATACTGTGGCCTATAATGCTTTCTACAGATGACACACACATCCTCCACAAGGGTATCATACAGGCAGATGCCTGTTGTCAAACCCCTGCGGTAAAGCTATAAGCCAAACTAAGCATAGTCATCCACCTTTAAGGAACATATTATCCCCACAGTACCACATAGGTAGTAGCCACCAACATGATGAACAGGTACTGATGTGTACATGCAACCAGGTGTTATGTCATCTCTCCTTTGTTAATCACATTTCCAAAGGTATTTTGGAATCCCTCGGTGGATCACGTAAGCAATAAGGGGTCTGCATGCATATCTACAAAGGTTGTAGTACACCTATAATGAATAATCATCATGGACAGACTTTGCTGTGTTTGAACAGGTCTGACATATACCTCGGCCATAGACCCTCACTCACACATTCCAATCGGAATCATAATGAGTTTGTGTGACACAGATGACCTAGGCCAGGGATCACTGCAGTGGCTGGCCTTGTCACAAGCATACAGATGTGACATAAGGTCTGTGAAGCAGCAGCACAGTCTGGCAAGGATGACAGCTGTGTTCTTGGAGAAAGCAGGGTTCCCACACATGCAATCATTGAAGTAACATGTACGTATATGTATTTGACACACAGCTACCTCACATGTGCAATGCATACTGATATGTCATACAGTAGTAAAAGCAAAACCCACAACACATTGACCAACAGTGTCACAGACATACAGCACACTCACTCACCAAGTGCAGGATTCAACCCCCTACGTAGCTACTTCATGATACTAGAGGAATGCGCATTAACACGATGTGCTACACAGATTACTGGGAGTTCTTTTTTCCACAGGTATATTTGTAGGATGCTGACATCATCAGACTTGACAAAGGTTAGATTACCACTTTTGAGGTGTTTCACTACTCTCCTAAAAGGTTGTTTCATCCCAAGAAAAGCAAACACAAACACACACACAGTTGTCCGGTGCAGGATTCCAACCTCTACCTAACTACTTCATGATACTAGAGGAGTACACATTAACATGACGCACTCTACACATTACTGGGAGTTCTTTTTTCCGCAGGTATATTTGTAGGATGGTGACATCATCAGACTTGACAAAGGTTAGATTACCACTTTTGAGGTGTGTCACTCCTCTCCTAAAAGGTTGTTTCTTCCCAAGGAGAACACACACAAATACACAGGTATCCAGCGCAGGATTCAACCCCCTACCTAACTATTTCATGATACTAAAGAAGTACACATTAACATGACGCGCTATACAGATTATTGGGAGTTCTTTTTTCCACAGGTATATTTGTAGGATGGTGACATCATCAGACTTGACAAAGGTTAGATTACCACTTTTGAGGTGTGTCACTACTCTCCTAAAAGGTTGCACTTTCCCATGGAGAACACACACACACACTTGTCTGGTGCAGGATTCAAACCCTTATCTAACTACTTCATGGTACTAGAGGAGTACTCATTAACACAACGCACTATACATATTGCTGGGAGTTTTCTTTTCAACAGATATATTTGTGGGACGGTGGCATCATGAGACTATACGAAGGAATGTGTAAACACTTTGGCCATGTGATCATGAAAGGTGAGTTTACTATCTACTTGTGTCCCCAGGGCCATAATGACTTTCTCCGTACATGCTGGATTACCACCTATGTGGTAATTTGTGTGCACTTTGTATTACCCAAAGGGGATGACTATGCATTCTTTGCTACTCAGCTCGAGGGCATTGTTTTGACACCAGGTATCTGTCTCTGTAAGACACTTCTGGAGGATGTCTGTGTCAGCTGTACAGTTAATTATGGACCACAGTTTCCAGTCATCTGCAAACCTGTTCAGCCTTACACCTGCCATGCTTGCCTGTAGCTCTGAGCAGTATCGACTGAACAGGTGGGGTCCCAGGACCAAGACCTGTGTGATGCCATTTGTGACTGGCTTAGAGCTGGACATGGCACCCACAACTATGAACATGTGTGTTTGATCTGTGAGCCACTTGGCCACCCATTCTGTGACATAGTTGTTCATGTTCAAGCTGGTACACTTGTCCATGATGACAGAGTGGGGAATGGTGTGGTAAGCCCTTAATGAGGTCCAAGTGGGCTGTGTGGATTACTTTTACCTCCATCTATGTTCATGGTAACTGTTTTAAATAAGTCAGCTAGGTCTGGGAGCCAGGCTCTGACTTTAACAAGGCGAAGTTGTGTAGAGTCCAGTGTCTGGAGATTTCCAATATCTCAGTGTATGGGTTCCATGATGATTTGCTCAATAGCTCTGTAGACCAGGCTGAGTACACATGTTGGGCAATGGTTTCCAGGTTCTGTTTTGGCACACCCTTTGTGGAGCTGGATGGTTGTTAGTGTATGCCATTCTTTGGGTACATAGCCTGTGGTATGCTTGAGTCTGGACAGTGAATGTAGGTGAGGATGTAAGTTCCTTATGGGCCTAGTGTAAGATGCAGCCTGGGACAACTTACAGTCACATTGATGCTATGTTCTTAGCTTTGGTGAGGGCTGTCTTTACTTGCATGTCCATGATGTGTGGGTCTCTGCATCCTTCTGTGATGGACACAGGACCTTTTGAGGGTGATGGGGGGAGTTTACACTGAACTTGTCCCCCTGGGTGTGGGCAATGAAAGTTGGTTTGGTGTATGTCATTACTTTTTTCAGTAGTTGACAGCATATTTTGAAGTTGACACCTACATGTCTGGTATAGCTACCGAAGGCTTTGTGGTTGTTATTCTTACATTTCTTGGCAATTGGTCTTTAGAAACTGTCCTTGGATTATTTTATGAGTGATCATTGTTTCATCCTAATAATGATCAGTGATGCCTTTCCTTTAGTGAAGTTGGCTCTATCAGGTGTTAGATTCCTCCTTCTGTTGTCTAGCTTATTTATGGGCAATGACCACCAGATTGTTTTCTTATTTTTGGAGGTGTGCATCTTGGTTTTATTTGTGATGTCTCGATCCATGCATCCCTGTAGATGCTCATAGGATGCACTTGTAAATGATTTGGCAGAGTGTATACCATTATCCTATAGCAAGAGGGCTTTGGAACTTTCCACTTTGGTCTTGGGAAGTGTGCAGTTTACTTTTGAAAATGTCTTCACAGTGGTTTCATTGACTGGTGTGGGGGTGAAATGTGGATGTCCATTGTGATTACTTAATGCTCTGATATTACAGCGAGGGGTTTATCTCTGTTGTGGAACACTGGTATCCCATGCTGGTGATGATCATGTCCAGTATGTTGTCACCTCTAGTGGGCATGCTGACCAGCTGTTCCAGGGTGTTAGAGTTTCTTAACTCTAGGACACATTGGGCAAAGGACATTGTATATGAGTAATTCACCCACTCAATGCTTGGGTAGTTGTAATCTCCTCCTATAATGGTGTTTGATAGGACCTTTATATTTGACATTGTTCTCCAGAATACTGAGTGAGGTTCCTGAGACAAGGTACATGATCTGTAGCAGGCTACAATCTCTTTGGCAGCTTTGCCCAATGTTAGTTGCACTTGCATGGTCTCCAAGGCTCATGCTGTGCCAGTAACCTGGAGGTGTGGATATCCATAAGGTAAATGGCTACACCACTTCCTTTTGTATATCACTCGTGATCTTGGGTCCAAAGGTCAGGGTGATTGAGAGTGTTTTACATGGATCATATCCAACAGCTGTATGTTTGACATAGCTTTGTATGTTAGGCAGTGAACACCTCTGAGTAGGCAATATGTAAAGGAGTACGGATGGAGCATTTTGTGATGGTCTTTGTATGGCATGTATTTCATGCCACTAATGCTCTTTGTGAGGTATTGCTGCTGGCTTTCCAGTTGTTGTAGTTGTCTTGTGAGGTACATAGCAACAGTGGCATTGTACTCTTTTATATTTCTAGTGAGTGGTGAGTTGAGGGGAACAATGTCCTCTTTTATTCTGCATGAAACACATTTTGTGATGAGGTGTGCCACATAGGAGGGTTTCCTGACTACTGTGGGAATGTGCTTATCACAGTTGTATCCAGTGTCCAGCCATGACCCAGGGTCTCTTGTCACACTTACAGTGTGAGGTATACTACCACCTATGCTGTAGTTCTTAGCTACAGATATTTTAACAAAGGTGATGATAATGCTTCTTTTGACATTGAGCTTGGACAACAGCCATCTGTCTCAGTGAGGCCCTTTTGTAGGATGTCCACATCTTTAGTGTTTACAATGATGGCTCCTAGTTTGCAGTCCTCTGGAAACTTCAGTAGCCACAGAACTTCCATGTTAATGTTTACTTCAGGGAAGTAGATACTACACAGCCTGGGAAGTTATCTAGTCCCATGGCTGCTGTGATACTGGCTTCGGAGAGTGTTTTTTATCTGTGCAGCTGTGATGACAGCAACTTTGCAGTCTTCCATTATAGACATGTGCTCCTTCATGGGTGAGAGGGGGGTAAAGTTAGCACTGATCCTATCTGCCAGGATGTTGCCAATATCAGTTGGCTCTGTACATTTAGTGCCATTGAGCTGTAACTCAGATCAGATCTGAGTGTAACCATGACATGGACCTGTCTGTTGGGCAGAGATCTCCTGCGTAGACAGTATGCAACAGAGTACAGCTTGGGTTACATTCATTCTTGCTGCATGGGGCAACTATATGAGGCCAGTAATCCTTTTGTTAAGGTTCTTCATTGGTCTTTCTATTTGCTGAACGTGCCTAGTCAGATTCCTCGCAAGTGTGTTATGGTACTCTTTGACAGGTCTGATGACTGCTGAGTAGTGGCAACCTCCTTTGACCTACATGCACAGACCTTGGCAGTTTGTGTGTACACTTAGCAGGATTTTCAGACCACTTTGTGAATGTGTTTCTGGAAGTAGAGATGACTATACACATTTGTCCATAGATCCCTTATTATCACATCCATATTTAGCCTGTGTGTGAGCATGCCCAGTATGACCTTTCAGTATCTTCCTGCCTGACATTTGCTTAGTTTCTTTAAGTGTGTAAGCATGCCCAGTATGACCTTTCAGTGTGATGCTGAATGAAATCCACTACATTTATTGGAGTGTGTGAGCACGCACAGTATACACATTTATACTATATGTGTATGGTAAACAAGGTGTATTTTTACAGCAGGGCTCACCTTTGTGTCATAGATCAACAGGGATCATGCTGTGCCTGCAGGGCTTCCATGAGACACTTTGCATAGACCTATCAACATTTCTACATACAGGGGGGACAGCTATTCTTTGTACATTTCTACCCGTGGGCACACCAGATTGTTACTGTGGGTGTACATAGGATGTGGGTTTCACCTGACACTTATACACATTTGCTGTGCCTGCACTGCTATGTACAGGACACCATTACAGTCTGTACTGTTGCCTATCGTACTGGCTTGAGGCATAATAGTGTACTACAGATCTTAGCGTCCATTGCCACATATATTAGCTTGCAACTTCATAGCCTACACAATCCACATCACAATGCCTGGCCTGATGTTCTCTGTTTGCATAGGCGTGTGGGTGAGGTTACCCATTTGTCTCATTAGGGGCATGATACAGCATTGCTTTGTGTTTGCATTAGTGTACAATTGTCCTGCTTTGTCTGTACCACTGTAATGCTATCATGGCTTAGTGGTTCAGTACTGACTATAGTACACAGTATCCTGGGTTTAAGCCCTGTCACTGCTTTTTATTTTCATGCTGGCCAGACCAGACTGCTTAAGGAACAGTAAAGCAGATATGAGCATGTTTAACTGACTTTGCTCAACTTTGGCTGACCATGGCCAACATTGCACGAGCAATTTGGTTTACATATACTAGATATTGGTAAAATCTGCTTAGCACTTCTTTATATTGCTTAAAACATAGCAATCATGCCTCAGGTGGTGCTGCAGGGCTGCCTATTTCGGATGCACATACTACACTCCCTATACATGTTTGGAAACAGGTAGTGTCAAGTTAGGCATCCCTTTTATTTTATGTGCGAGTCAGTGAGAGGTATCATTTCTAGGGTTCCTACTGAGCCAGTGTATGTGCTATGTGTTGCCTCTTTGCCAAGGACAAGACATACTGGGCATGCCTCCTTCTGCCTACTGGGGCAGGCTCAGGTTGTTCCTACTCTGAGTCACACTGTGCCTGTGCAGGCCTTGGCAATGGTGGGGGGCTGTTTGGCCCTGCCCCATACTGTTCCTGCTGCAGCTGTTTTCGCAGGATCATATTGTGTAGCATGGCACATACCATAACAATTTGGGTACATGTAGTTGGTGAGTAATGCAAGGCTCCACCAGATGTGTCCAGGCACTGGAACCGTGACTTGAGCATCCCAAACACATGCTCAATTACATTTCGTGTTTGTGCGTGTGCCTCATTATGGAGTTCTTGTTCAGGTGTGTGTGCATTTCTGATGGGTGTCATCAGCCATGGCTCCAGTACGTATCCAGCATCCCCCACTAGGTGACCGTCAGGGATGTCCCCATTTGTAAATGTCTGGTACAGCTGTGACAGATGCCAGATATGGGAATCATGGTAGCTTCCAGGGCAGCCAGCACAGACATTCAGTATTATGCCCTGGGCATCGCACACGACCTGGCAGTTGATTGAGTGGAAGCCCTTGCAGTTGATGTAGGCCCTACCCCGCTCACCAGCTGGTGCTTTGATGTGTATGTGCATGTAGTCAATTGCACCCACTACCTCAGGGTATTCCGCTATTTGCTGGAAGAGACGCACATTGCTGGCCAATACCTCACGGGAATTGGGGAAATATACATGATCACCGACATGTGCTGACATGGTATTCAGGAACTGGTGCAGTACCCTTGATGCTGATGCCTGTGAAATCCCCATCATATCACCAGTTGGTCTCTGGAAGGTACCTGTTGCTAGTATTCTTAGGCCAACACATTCCTTGGTTTCCACTGGGATGGATTCCCCTCTGTTGGTTCTGTGTGTGAGGCGTGGCCTGCACAGCTCAACAATTTGCTGCAGGAGCTCTCTGTCCACTCTATAGCACTCCACTATCTCCAGCTCATGTAGCCCCTGGTAGATTACCCTGGGTCTGTACACTCTTCTCCGTCTCCTCACTGTGGGTTGCTCAGCAGCATTTGCAATGGCACCACCGTCAGCATCTTGCACATGTTGCCTTATAACAGCAATGGCAGCCCCTAACATTTTTATGTCTCAGTTTAAGATTTTTAAGTTTTCACTTCTCTTTGTTGACTGCAGTGTTGCAGTGTTTCTGAGAAAAACATGGGGGAATGTTGTTTGCAGAGTTTTAGGTGCTGGGCTGGGCTGGGCTACTGTACTGCCTGTGCAATTGGCTGATTCAGATTGATTTCACCTGCCATTTCTGCTAGTTCTCCTTGGTTAACTTCCTACTACTTCTTTTCCTTCCTTTTCCATTTCTGTTTCCACAGGGGGCAGCGCTGCGCAAACACGCGCACACAAGGGCACACGCATGCACACAGGCTTACACAGGCTTACACGGGCTTAGGCAGGTGCACATTCGTGTATGCTAGCTTAGCCGGCCTAACACAGGCTTACTCGGGTGTACACCCGCGCACACAGGCTTAGACAGGTTTACATGCGTGCACACATGTGCGCACAGTGTCAGCAACTTTGCAAAAAACTTTAGTGATAGCCACGGCGTACACCTTCAGTTTCTTGATTTCAGTTTAGACAACTGTAGACACACCTCTTTTAGTCCTGAGTAACTCACAACAAACACATGCCACTCTGCTCCAATAAGCTTACAGTCTTTTTGATACATAGACCCTCGTGATGTCACCCATCTTCTACTCTTTTACTCCCCTTTTCCTACTCTTACACTCTAGGGACATGGTTCACATAGCAGGAAATATTGGGATTCACTATCCTTATCCTCATTTGCATAGGATTGCCTACTAATGCTTGGTTATATCTCTCAGATTGAGCTTCCCCTACTCAGTAGCCATGTTGTCTTCAACCTGCCATTCACTTGCATGGCAGATGAATATTTTGAATAAAATCCCTAGTTGTGGCTTTTATTTTTTGGTTTTCTGGTTTTTAGAGCATAGCATGTTTGCGCGGCTCTGCGCTATGCTTAAACATTGGAGATCGAGGTAAAATAATTTTTTTTTTATTTTGCAATGGAAAAAAATGCCAATGGCTGTATATTTGGCCATTGGCATGCTTCTTCAACTGGATTAATCCTTTATTTGGAGCTGTCATGGCTCTGTTTTGCTATTTGCAGATCGATACTCAGTTGCCAACTGAGTACATTTCTGCAAATAACACTATTCTTACTCTGACAGGTTAGTGTTTCCTGGATCGCAAATTTACCTCATTTGCATAGCTTTCAGCAGTAAATGAGGTAATTTGCATAAACTAACACCGTCCGTGTAAGAGTCATTTTAGGAGCTCTCTTGTATGCCCCTGCCGGCTGTTCCTGGATCGCTCGGCAGACATGTTGGCTGTATGGAGTCTTACTCTAGTCTTAGACTCCGTGCAAGCCTTTGTGAATTCGGCCCGTAGTCTTAGTCTCTCCCACTGTATAACCTTTTGCATCTCCTAACTTTCTTTCTTTGTTAGTAACTTCTGCTTAAACTTATCTCCTAAACCCTCAGCTCTACTACTATAGCCCTACTATAGCCCCTCCCATTCTTTTATCTCCCCCCTCTTCCTATCAATGTCTATACATTGTCCTTCTTTTGAACAATGATTATCGTTTTGTTTTTACTCTCATATGTAGTAAATTTTAATCCACTGCCATCCCTTCATGTTTATACATGTTTTCTTTTCTTTTCTCTTTATAATTAATTTCGTATTTGCAGTGTTGTTTTTTAATAGTTTTTGTCCTGTATATTTAGCTCTGCTTATATTTGCTGGGGATCTTTCCCCTTGGGTCTCCACTGAAAATGGGTTGCTTACTATCAATGCAATACAAATAGTTAATAACCTTTTCTTTTTTTTACAGTTATTTTGTATTGTGATTGTTATTTAATATTTGTATATTGTCACTTTATTTTTACTTATGTTTGCTGGGGCTTTTCCCCTTGGGACTCCACTGAAAATGGGTTTGTCTGCAAACTCAGTTGGACTAACCCGGTTAACAAATGTGCAATAAATAAATAAATAAATAATATATATGTGTATGTAGATGTATACATATATCCACATATGTGTGTGTATATATATATATATATATATATATATATATATATATAAAAATATATATATATATATATATATATATATATATATATATATATACCCGGATGTATTACACCGTATTTAGCTGATATGTGTATATTTAGATATAACAACATATGTGATTCAACAATAATATCACTAACAAGTACTACACAATTGTAGAAGTCATAACAGCTGTTCAATACTATTCAGTATGTGTACTGACAGATATATTGGAAAAAAACAACAACCATCTTCACAGCTGTGATGTTTTAGTGGTTAACTGCTGTTGCAAGGTTTGTTTATTTTGTTGCTGGGCAGAACAAGGGCTGTTGGATACAGAGTGCTTAAGGCAGTTCTGAGCTTCTTTAAGTGGGTTTGCATGGGTGTGCGCAATGGTAAAGTGCTGCTAATGTACGGTTAAAGTTATAGCTGCTTACACCATGTAGGCTTCGCTTACCAGTGCACAAATCTGCTTAGCAAGTACATTTAAGTAATGCTTACACCTGCTTAGCAGAGTTCATCCATGGGAACCAGTGATCACATTCCAGTCTGATAAAAAAGCAGGGTAATGACATCTTTAAAAAGTGTATGTAAGTCCATGTACATAACGTGTCTATGTGCTGTCATTACAGTAGCAAGGGGTGTGAGTCTACTGTCTGGGATATCTGAGTATATATGGCTTGTACAACACTCTTTTACATTTAAATGTGTTTCATACATGGGTAGTATCCCAGGTTATATGCAGTCACACTGGCATGTAGTGTATCATTATGTTACTACTGTTGACAGTGCATTCCCAAGTAAGAGTAGATTGCAGATTTTATTACTGGAACCAAACACCCCTGCATGCAAAGATGGCCTCTGAGTCCTCACTATCATGTTCTTGGTGTGTGAGCTGTGTGTCATTACACATTTTCTACTGGATATTGATCTGACATGTAGATATGAACTGTAGACTACTGTGTGTATAGGACATGTCATTGAGGGCTGCTGTCATGTAGTAATGGCATACCTTTCGGTGTCAGATGTCTATCTGTCTACACAGAACTCATACTGCATAACCAGCTGCCTAGCCGATATCTAACTGTCCCCTGTTCAGATGTGCAGATGTCGGGACTCCATCTTGGTGGCTTACAGGCAATCTATGCTTGAGTGACACTGACATGTCTGCCCAGCTATGTTATGAATGCCACAGCTAGGAACCCACACCCTGTATGCACCACATGCCATGGATACCGCAACTACACCACCACAGTTAGAGCATGCTTGGGTACAGGTCTCCAAGACAGACACTGACCATGTTATCTAATACATGTTGCATACATGTCAACTGGAGAACCTCACTGGCCCTCTGCATGAGGCAACTAGATGTTTGGATGTTGCCTGTAACTCTCACCCTGAGGATCACCCCTGTGGTATCTGTTGATAGATGGCCTGCTGGCACATGGCAGGTGGCATGATACCACTGTACACACATCCCCTACAATTCCCATCTCTCCATGGACAGCCTGGTACACACCTATGAACACCTGCACCAATGGACCCCAGTACTGACAAATGTGTACATGTGCATTACTGAGAATAACAGTGTCTGTTTGTTTGTAGACCTGTAGTTGTAATGCCCTGAGGCCTTTCACACCCACCACACCCCCTATTGCCATAGTTAGATGTGACTACTGCTATACTGGACATTATGTGTACCTTGTTACACTCTTCACCTATGGGCTACCTGGAGCTTGCAGTATCAGCACAACACTGTTATACAAATGGGTTGATAGGCATGGGATACCCTCTGAGTTCTGGCAAGTGTTTGTATGTGTGCAAGTGTGTGTATTTGTAGGATACAGCATTCTGAGGCCACATTCCCCTAATACAATATGCCTTGCCACACAGTATTAGGGATAGTGATGTTGCTGACCATAGGAGAGCCATGACAATGCATCACACTACTATTCCTGTGGCATGTGCATTACATGCAGATCCCTGTAGTAGCACTCTTGGGATAGACAAGGGGTTGTATTGCAGTCCTGGTCAATGTGTGATGATGGGTATGTCAGAGTATTATCATGGGTTTCAGTGTGTACAATATCCACTGTGGGGTGTGGGTGCTGGGTATACTGTCTTTATACCATGGTACCCCCAGTACATGTCCCATGTTTCACTGTATGGGGACCACTGTCACCATCAACCATACAGGTAACTGATAACACTATCCAGCCCAGTTATGCATGTGCTGTGTGCAACCTATCTGTAACAGAATGGACACACTGACAAGGTAGTTAGCACTGATAAGGCCAGGTCTCTGAGATGTGTGTATGACTGTTATGTGTTTGTTAATGTGCATATGACAGTATGTCATACTATCTATTGTCCATAAACAACCAGTACATCTCCCATTACCATACCGTACAGGGCCTGGGGATGTTCTTCATGTAACATGGAACCTGGAACACACCTCATCCTAAAAACTGTGTAGTGTGTGCAGTTAAGGCTACACAAATCAGTAGCACTACATACCTAGGTAGGGGTTCTAGTCCCCATTTTGCCAAGTAAGAGTATGTGTGTATGTGAAAGGATCTACTTCTGTTTGCAGAATATACATGTCCCAGGAGGTCATCTGTCCTAAAACTGCCTGACCAATGCCAACATTTCACAGGTATCATCCTGTGGAACTATATTCCATCACAACTGGTAGATGTGTAAATGCCCTCTTCCCCACTGTATCAGTGTACAGCGATACTGGGGTTGGTATATATAGCTGAGTGTGGCTCTTGTGGACATAGCCACCATCATTGCAGTTACTGTTGAGTATATTGCACCACTTAGCTGGCTGTAATACTGTACAGTTCATGTTAACAGGTTAAGTAGTTGTCAGGCACACTATCTGTGGTTCTGCAGCACCTCTCACCCTTCAAAGGGTAGGGCTGTGCCACCCACACCAGCACACCTATGTTTACCGAGGTGAGGATTGCACTACAGTGGGGAAGAGGACATATACCCTGCCAGTACCATCGTCAATGACATTAAACTAGCAGACTGCTTATTTCACAGTGTGTTGTTGTGCCTATTCTGTCTTGGTGGAATTACATAGGCTAAAAATGGGTTCCTTGCACAAGTACATACATCCGTGTGTACAGTGTTCTCTGTGTATTGCATCAACACCAAAGCCTCTGTGTGTGTTATACACAAACATGTGGTGTGTACCACCCAGTACACTTACTATTGTCCACTGTAGAAGGGCTGCTGACATCAGCCATGATGCACTCACCTGTTATACAGACCTGTGACATATGTTCACCTGTACCCAGGATATGGCACAGCCAAATTGTCACCACAGTGTCATACACCTTGTAGGAAACAACAGCAGACCAACATCCTGCTGACACATGGACACCTACAACACAAACAGAATACATTATGGTGGCCACAATCACTCAGTGTTAATAATAGCTATAATGCATCATGGCTGGATAGCTACACTTCCTAACATGTAAGCATTAAACTTTACTGCTGACAACATGCTACACAGCATTGCATTGGTACACCGTAGTACAGTCACCCTGTGCATCTGAGCTATATTAGCCTGTCACTGCATCAATGTTATGGATGACAGGGATGTGGCACAGGTATCATCATATGCACAGGGTGTGTTGACTTGCCAGAGACCTAGGCTGAGCCATGCATTTGACATCATGTGTGTGTGTGTAAGGAGGTTTAATAATTAACCAGGCTGTTGTGATGTGGTATGTGTAGGTATGGGGTTGCCCGAGCTGTGTTGGTGATGTGTGTGTGTATGCATGCACACAGTTAAGCCATGTGGTTGCCCTATGCAGGGGTTTGCTGGATTGCTGCAGACCGTACCTGGCAGGGTGTGCAATTCACTGTCTCTGGCCACGGACATGAGAACTACGCCTGCCAGGGGTTCCACAGGCACTACCAGGTACAAGGCCAAATATGGTACTCTCCCCTGATGATAAAATATGTCCGCTGGATCCGGGTCTCTCTTGGGACTGTCCACGGCCATGTGCATGAGGCCTGCTATGCCGTGCTGTGGATAGCACCCTCTTCTGCAGTGCTGGGGCTGGTCCTGCCATTATGGAAGTGGCTCTGACTTCTGGCATGTCCACGTTGATTTCCAGCAGTTGGTGTTGCTGGCCTACGTCCATGTGGGTGTCACACTACTCCCACAATATCTCGAGCACAGACATTCCATGGTTGAGGATTCCCACCATCTCACCCAACCATCTATCCATGACATCTGGAAAATAATGGTGGACACCTACAAGATGTTGTCAATAACAGCTGAATGAGTAGCCCTCTGCAGCCTCAGACCCTGTCTGTTATACCTTTCCATATGTGCCTGCACCTCCATGATGGCCTGAATCATGCATCTGGTGGCACCAGATGTGGCACCTCTGCCAGGGGCATGGTGACCAGGAGCCTTACTATGAGCACCCCTGTACATCTGCCTGTGTGGTACCCCACCAGACATCCTGCTATGGCTGCTGTGTCCAGACACATGCCATAGATACCACACTGTTATGTCCCATGCCACCAACCGCCAACTGTCCCTCAGCTATGGCCACTGGTGATGGGGTATGTATAGTCAATGTGACTGTGTGCGGGGATGAGATGGATAACAGTGGGATGTCAAACAATGGCACAGATTCAACCCCTGACAACCCCACCTGTGCCTCAACACACCTATCATCATTATCAGTGTCTGTATGGACACCAACATCAGAATGACTGCAGGAGGGACCCAGACCCACCTTGCCACCTGTGAGGGGAAAACAAGAAATGCAGTTTAAGACCTGCATGTCATTACTTAACAGTACACACACACACTTACAGGTGAGGTTGCACAAAGATAGTACACACAGACCTCTCATTACCCATCTATCAACATGCATGACATATGGAACTCAACAGCACGTGGTGCAGTTATAGTCAATCCCTGTTACCAACATTATACATCTCTGTGATGCATGGGTTGTGTTGGTAGGTGATGCCCCTTCTCCTGGAACGCACTGCACCCATGTACACAGTATTGCTGTGCACCTGTTCAGCACCCTAGCATGTACTGTGCCCCATACCGTACAGGTGTACACACCATTGCTGAAAGTGTGTATGTGTGTCAGTTATATTTGCTCTGCTGCTCACAGACCCTATGTGCTTGTCCGACACATACCTGGGATGATATGTGGATAAATGTAATTTGTTAATGCCTGATGTCTGATTTGCAGATCTCATCATCAGTGCTGCATGTATGGCCAATACAATACAATCACACTGACAACCTTGAAACCTTACTGTGGCTATGGGGAGTGTGCACACCCTTTCTGACATGGCACCATCTTCCCTGATATGCCATGGGGCCACATTACTGCATATATTAACATTACATGAACTTGATATGTGACATACGGCCTGTGCAATCAAATGCAGTATCAAACAAATGTGTTAGTTGTGCAGATGCTGATTGAGATGCATACAATTTGTGGGTGCATATGTATGCACACCCTTATCATGATGGTTTGTTGCTCCAACTGTTAAGTATACTACAGCAGTCACTATTCCTGGAAGGGGTATACTAGCATGGGCCATCTGCATTTGCCAGTATTTGGTCACTCTGCCCTACAAATATGCCCCAACCCTGCATGATTGCAAGGTCAATTCATGTGCACAGTCCTTGGAGGTCACACAGTGCCATCACTATTGCTGTGGAGTCAGGGTTATGCCTGCCACAATTCATGACCTTGACTGTGTGCAGATACAGCCATTCTTAGCAAGCTTTGGATCTCTGCTTTAGTTCACTGTTGTGTTTCAGGATGACATCCCCTCCCCATCCTCAGCCTTTTTGCAGATGCTTGACAACTATGGCCTACACGTGTGTCATTCTGCAGTGTCCCAAATTCTGAACACCATGTGTACCGGCCTAGTCCCTGCTAATGAATGGCAAACATACAGGTGTACACTGGCACCAACAAGGTACAGATGGGGATGGTGGGTCTGAGGTGGGGTGAGGTGTTGGTTGTGCAGCACATGTATCTTAATTGATACTGTCTGTAGGTTTCCAACTTGGTCGTGGTACACCAGTACACATTGCAACACATGTCTTTGGGGGACTTTTGATGTTATGCATACACTAGCTGTAGAGAGCCCTGGCTGATGTTTCCTGTGGAACAACTGTCACATCTGATTACCCTAACCCATGGGCTACACTTATGCAGAGTTCATGCAATTGCCGACAGAGGTACTGCACAGCCAGTACTTGCTAGACATTCCTGCAACTCCCTCAGTGTTGCGGCATGTTACTAGGCAGCTTGCATGACCAGTTTGCAACATGTGTCATCATCTGTCTTGGATGGCCATCTGTTTATGTTATACATTAATCCTGTCCCATACATCCTCACCACATACATGACTGTCTGCACTGTTTGCCATGGTATATGCAATGATGAGGTAAGGTTACATGTTTAACTCCTGCGTGCTACCTGTTGGGTATGGGGTCCATTCCATGGCTTATAGGTTCATAGGTTGGTACTAGGCTATCAGCCCTAGGCCCTATTCAAGCATAGCCATAACAATTCCCCTGCCTGTTTCTTCCCACAATATTTACTTCCCTGGACCCCTGTCTAGCAGGGCGACTGACATGATACCTGGGGTGAATTTCCTATCTCCCATCTAATCGTCAAGGTTTCTTTTGGAGAGGGCAAAAAGGAGCTCTGCTTGTAAGATGTGTGCAAGCCACGGCTGCCTCTGTTGTAGGTAAGTGGGCATATTTTTTAGGCAAATGTCTTGGACAGCAGACCATTTCTTGGTGTGACATTGAGGTCCTGTACTTGCTGGAAGGTCCATACTCATGAAGTGCATGCTGTCAGTACCTCAAAAGCTGCTTCCACAATATGTTATTTGGAGTGTATGCACACATATGCTTCCAGTGTTTGTTAAGGGGGCCTAATTTAGAACACCGAACATTTGAAATGTCGGGTGTTCTAATATCGACCCGTTATCAGCGAACGCTGAAAATATCGAAGTAACAGGAAACCGAATTCTTTCCTAGGGAAATAATTTGGTTGTCCATTTCTGTTGCTTCTGTATTTTCAGTGCTCTGGTGGAAAGTTACGGGTTGGGTTCAGGTAAGTGTGCGATTGTGTGGACGTGTGGGTTAGGGCAGGTTAGGTGAGTTAGGGTTAGGGCGCGGGTGAGGTGACTGTGCGATAGTGATGGACCTTAGGGTTTGGGTTAAGGTAAGTGGATAGTTAGTGGTGTTTGTATAGTTTAGTGTAGGGTTAGGTGTTAGAGTTTAGGTGTATGTGTGTGGATTGCTGTTTGTTTGGTGTGCTTGTGTTGTGTGTATGTGTTTTGGAACAGCAAATTTTTTCCCTAGGAAAAAATTTGCTGTTCCAAATGTTCAATGTTTTTTTTTTCGATTGCTAGGGTTCGATATTAGAACACTTGACATTTTGAATGTTTGGTGTTCTAATATAGACCCTTGTTAAGGTATGTATTCCCCATATTTGCTGTCCTAACATAGGATTCCATATTACACATTCATTGCTCATGTTAGGGCCACATTACAGGTTGTAAGGGTTGTGGAATGCAGTATTGTGATATGCCGATGTTCTTCATCCCACATTGCTGCAGTACTAACACTTGGGTAGTCCGCTGTCCCTCGGTCGGCCCGAATATCAGAGTATAAGGCTGACGTCGGTCAGGGCGCACTTGACTGACATCAGAACGTCAGGGTACAAATGCGCATGACCGACGTCATATCCTCAGTCTTTTTTGCCGCATGGTCCGATGCAGAAGCAGTGTTGCAAGTGCCGTTCGGCGTTCTGAAATTTTTCAATTCGAGTTTCAGACCGAAGTCAGAGTTGGTTAAGTACCCGTTGGGAATATTTTGTTTTTCTTGCCTCAGTGGTTTACCGGATGTCAGAAAAAGTGAATAACTGTATTTCTTGTGGGAAACAGATACCGCATAGGGATTACCATAATTTGTGTATACCTTGTTTGGGACCTGAGCACGACGTTGTTGGGTGCCGCTTTTGTGCTAGGTTCAATAAACGCACTATAAAGCGGAGGTTGGATTGTGCCAGGTTGGTCTTTGGGAAGCGGTGCAATTACAAAATGCCGCCGGATGCTCCGGCCGCTTCCTCAAAGAAGCGCAAGGACAAGGCAGTTAAATCTAGGTTAGAGGAGTCGTCCAACCGGACGCCGGTTCTTTAGAGGCGTCAGTGGAACCGGTGGTTCGACGGAGGCCTCTCTGGAGTCTCAGGGGGAAACTTTGATTTTACAGGATGTGGCCTCTCAGGAGGCAGGTCAGGCTGTAGGGGCTTCTCAGATTACTGTACTCCCTCCCTTCCTAAGGGGTCTAGGCCCTCTCTTTCTGCTTCCAAGGCTTCTCCTAGAGGCAGGTCTAGTTTAGCTTCTGTGGGTGTCACTCCTAGTTCTTCAGGTTCTGTGCCCAAGAAGCACATGCTTAAAATGGCAGAAGATTTAATTACTTTAATTAGAGGCTCTATGCCCCCTCCTGATAAAAGGCCTAGGATGGAACCAGTGTTGGGGATTGGGAGCAGGCTTGGATGTGTCTGAGTCTTCGGCTGAAGACTTACAGGAGTATGCTCATTATTCTGATTCTGATGTGGATGATTCTACTCCTTCAGCTTCTCCTCCTGAGGATTTTTCTTTTTCAGAGACCCTTCACTCCATGAGAGAGCATTTTAAATGGGAAGGTCAGGACTTCTCTGATTCCAGGAAAAGGCTTAGGGAATTTTTGTTTTTACCCCAACATAGGCCTTTGGCTATACCTCCTGTTCTAAATGTGGTGGAAGATGTTTTTGCAGAGGCTTCTCTTAATCCTGATTCTTTGCCTCCTGCTCCTGTTAAACCTGATAGGTATTACAGGGTACCTGAAGCTCATAAGTATCTTTTAAAAGTCCTAGGGCAGACCCTGAAACTGTTAGCCAGGGGCCTAAGGGTGTTAAGGCTTCTGTTGTCAAGAATCCGGTTCCTGGATAAAGAGGCTAGGGCTTTGGATAGATGGGGAAAGAAAGTTTATACTTCTTCCACTCTAGCCATGAGAGCTTTGAATTGCCAGTTTCACATGTTGAAATATCAAAATTATCTCCTTTCACAGTTGAAATCTAAGGTTGATGCTCTGGCGGAAGGTATTGATTGTAAAGAGTTACAGGATTTAGTGCATGTTTCTGAACAGGTGGGTAAGCACTCTTTGCAATGTGGTTTTGATGCTGTACAGGCCTCGTCCAGGGTGGCTGCCACTGGGTCAGTTCTTCGCAGGCATGCCTGGCTGCGGGATCAAAATTTATCTGACCATGTTAAAACTAGAATTTTGGATGCCCCTTTGCAATCTGATGTCTTGTTTGGTTCTCCTGTTGAGGCAGTTTTAAAGAAAATGGAAGACAAGGCTAAGTCTATGCAGACTGTTAAAGAATTTTTACAGGTTCAGCCTCCGAAGTTTGGTAGAAATTGGCCTACTAAGGGGTGGACGTATCCTTCTTATGATTCCCAGTCTAGGGGTAGATCTAGACGTGGCAGGGGCAGAGGTCAGGGCTCTTTCAGGCCTAGGACAGGGAGTTCTCCTGCACAGTCTTCAGGTGAGGGCAGGGGTCAGTCCTTTCGTAAACAAACCCAATGACCTACCTTTTCAGCTGCCAGAACCTTTTCGCCTGGCAGCACCTTTGGGAGGAAGGTTGGCACTTTTCAAAGAAAATTGGAGGTTGATTACCCAAGACAGATGGGTATTGGACATCATACATCACGGTTACAGGTTTTATTTCCATACCTTGCCTCCTTTCAAGGGCATGCCAGACATTCCTCCTCAACAAAGAATAGAGGCTCACAAGCAAATTTCTCTGTTACTCCAAATAGGGGCCATACAGCCGGTTCCTATGCCAGAAAGAGGCCTAGGATTTTATTCTCGCCTGTTCCTTGTACCAAAAAAGGGGAACACGTGGAGACCAATTTTGGATTTATCTATCCTCAACACTTATCTGGACATTCCCAAGTTCAAGATGTTGACGTTAGAACAACTTTTACCTCTGCTGGGCAAGGATCACTGGATGGTAACTTTGGATCTCAAAGAGGCATATCTTCATGTTCCTATCAGACTAAGTTGCAGGAAGTATCTGCGTTTTCGGACTGGGACTTCTCACTATCAGTTCTCTGCATTGCCCTTTGGCTTATCTAATGCGCCCAGAGTATTTACGAAGGTTCTGGCTCCAGTGATAGCTTTCTTCAGGCTGAAAGGAATACAAATCTATCCTTATTTGGACGATTGCCTGATTCTGGCTCAAGGAAGGGAAGAGCTTCTTCGTCATTTGGAATATGTGATAGCAGTGCTAAGATGCCTGGGGTATTCTGTGAACGAAATAAAGTCCAGTCTAGTACCCTCTCAAGACATGTGCTTTCTGGGTGTAAGACTGAATACAGCATCCCAGATGGCCTTTCTAACCCCGGACAAACAAAAGAATCTTTCCCTTTACTTCCATCATCTATCTCTTCAGTCCGGGCTGACTGCAAGGACAGTCCTTCAAGCCTTAGGGTTCATGGCATCTTGTATTCTGGTGCTTCCCAATGCCAAACTGCATATGAGGAAGTTGCAATGGTATCTCAAGAATGTATGGACACAGCACTGCCAGGATCTGGACACTGTCATTCCAATAATACCTTGCATTCAAAAGGAATTTTTGTGGTGGGCTCAGGAATGTCACCTAAACAAGGGACTCTCTGTGACCCGGCCAGAGGCGAGTCAAATTTTAATGACAGATGCCTCGGACAAAGCTTGGGGAGCTCATTTAAACGGAAAGTGGATACAAGACAAGTGGCCTGTCAGACTACAGCATCTACATATCAACTTGAAGGAGTTGTTAGCAGTCCAGTTTGCATTAATAGCTTTCAAGGATTTACTTCTTCCAGGGCAGGTGTTGATTCTAACAGACAACACAACTGTCATGTGGTACATCAACAAGCAAGGGGGAACACATTCTTATCCTCTATGCAGGCAAGCAATGATTTTGTGGGAGACTGCTCTCAGTTTACAACTAAATCTTCAGGCAAGGTTTCTGCCAGGAGTACAGAACTCCTTAGCAGATGTGTTAAGCAGACAAATCATGGATCCCCACGAGTGGAAACTGGATCTTCATGTATTTCAAAAATTGACAGTGTCCTGGGGAACTCCAGACATAGATCTGTTCGCTTCTCCACTAAACCATCAGCTGCCAAAGTTTTGCACAAAGAGGTTTCATCCCACAGCCTGGAAAGTGGATGCTCTTTCTTTCAGTTGGAAAAATCTTCATGTGTATGCCTTCCCACCTCTGCCTCTCCTCCCAAAGGTACTACTGAAGGTCAGACAGGACAAGCCAAGGATGATTTTGATAGCTCCAGATTGGCCTCGGCAGCACTGGTACCCATTACTGAGAAGTCTAGTGCGGAAGCCTCCATGGCCTTTGCCTTTGATTCCATATCTGCTGTCCCAGGAGGACAGTCATTTGCTCAATGTCAAACTTCACTCTCTTCATCTAACAGCCTGGCATATTCTGTTTTAAACCATAGAGGGTCTCAACTTCCACAACAAGTTTTGAATGTGATTTTGGAAGCTAGAAGGCCTAGTACAAGGAAAGTGTACGCAGATAAATGGAAGAGATTTTTGTTTTGGAGTGCAGCTAAGGATTTGGATGTTTCTGAGCCTGATTTAAGTGTGGCTCTTCAATATCTTACTGAGTTATTAGACAAAGGTTTGTCCTTCTCTTCTATTGAGATTCATGCTGCAGCAATTTCAGCTCACTACGACTGTGACCCACCATTGTTTTCTCATCCTTTGTTCAAGCAATTTCTTAGAGGGGCAAAGAATATAAGACCCCCATGAAGGGCTCCTACTCCTGCTTGGGATCTCAATTTTGTGTTGGAGAAACTCACTCTACAACCTTTTGAGCCTGCAGCTACTGCTGAGTTGAAATATTTGTCATGGAAGACTGCTTTTTTGTTGGTCATTACCTCTGCAAGAAGGGTTTCTGAATTGCAGGCCCTTATGGCAGTTGAGCCTTTCTTAATTTTCCATAAGGATAGGGTATCTTTACGTAGTAATCCTTCCTTTATGCCTAAAGTGGTTTCTAGTGTGGCTTTAAACCAAACTATTCATTTGCCTACTTTTTATGCAAATCCCCAAAATAAAGGGGAAAAGATTTTGCACACTTTAGATGTACACAGGCAGTTGCGATATTATTTGGACAGAACTAAAGGGTTCAGGCAATCTCAGCAGTTATTAGTTTCTTTTGCTTTGTGCTCTCAGGGCAAGCCCGTGTCAAAACAAACTATTTCTAAGTGGATTGGATTTTGCATTGCTTTCTGTTATTCCCATCATGGCAAAGAGATTCCAGCTGGGATTAGGCCTCATTCCACTAGGGCTACTGCCACTTCAACAGCTTTTTTGAGGGGGGTGGCAACTAAGGATATTTTGGAGGCAGCCACTTGGAGTTCAGTACATACCTTCTCTAGGCATTACCACCTTCCATTGTACTCTAAATCCAGGGCTGGGTTTGCCACTGCTGTGTTGCAGGGCATTCTGGCAGCTCCTGCTTCATTATAGTTTAGCCATCCTCCCTTACCTCTGCTTTGGGATTCTACCCAAGTGTTAGGACTGCAGCAATGTGGGATGAAGAACATAGTACAGTTTTGTACCTACCATAAATGTAGATGTTCGAAGATCCACATTGCTGCAGTCCAATTTACCCTCCCTCCTTCCCCTCTGTAGTTTGAGGTGGTTGTGTGGGTTGGGTTATCCATCTGAGGTATATGGTGTTTATTGTATATATTGTATATATTGTACATATTCTTGGTGTTAGGCTGGTTGGTTGTTTAGCTGTTGCCTATGGGTTTTGACCTTTTTCTTTAGGGTCTTCTGACATCTGGGGCAAGAAAAGACTGAGGATATGACGTCGGTCATGCGCATTTGTACCCTGACGTTCTGATGTCAGTCAAGTGCGCCCTGACCGACGTCAGCCTTATACTCTGATATTCGGGCCGACCGAGGGACAGCGGACTACCCAAGTGTTAGGACTGCAGCAATGTGGATCTTCGAACATCTACATTTATGGTAGGTACAAAACTGTACTTTGTATAGATCTGTAACAGTTGCCATTGTAATAGTGGTATATACACTGTTGTAGCATTGTATAAGGATGATGTTCCAGACATGTCCCTACTGTAGGTTATTTGTACCACCATTATGTTCATCTCTGTGCACACATCTTGCAATGACAGGTTGTTAGTTATATTGCAGGACTCTTACATACCCTTTAGAAATGACAACATGGTGACCACTGTGATGCAGTGCAGTTAAGAGCGGCAATAAGTGAACATGTTCAGCATGCATTATGTGTAGGTGTGTTAAATGAGTGCACATGGCTGGGGTATTGGCAAACTTGAACAAACACCATGCTCACCAGCTACAGGCTGCTGCCCTGGAGGTATACCAGAGGGACCTACATAGTTGTGTGAGAGGTGTGATGTTAGTAGCCATACCTTTGGCATTGGTACAGGATGGGAGCAGCATTTCAGTACTTCAACAGTACAAGCCCACAATACTACAGATTATGCACATCTGTTTATTACTGCACTGCAGCAACAGACTATATATATTTTATCTCACATATGCATGATTAAACTCTACAGATGCAGATGGATAAGTAACAGTGGTCTACTGATGTGCCCTGCGGCCTTACCTGCACGCTCCTCATCCATTGTGTGGGTAGCACCCACTTCCACTATGTTTTCTTCAGGTTCTTGACTTGGCTGGTGAGCAGGAGCACCAAGGCTGGTGAGGAGCTCCTCAGCATGTGTCGGTGGGCTGAATGGCATGTTTCCCCCCCATGGCTTGCTGGTCCCTCCTTACTGCAGCAGTATTCTGATGGGCATGACGGAGTAGGTCAGTGCACCAAAGTCGGACCTGCTCATAACTGCGGTTATGCAGGCCGACATCATTTATCCTGTGAACAAGCTCGTTCCACAGGGTGGTCCTCTCCTGCAGATCATGGGCTGTACAGCCAAACAGGGTGAGGTAGTACTGCACCAAGTTGTTTATAATAACCTCATTCTCCTGGGGGGAATAGACTGGCAATATCTCTCTTGACATGGTAGTTGAAAGACATACCCACCACATGTGTCATGTACCGCCCCTGTATGCTGTCGTTTCTGTCTTCCAACCCAACCTACCTCCCCAAATATACCTACTATCCTTCTCCAAAATACCAATCCCACCTTTGCAAGCAAGGGCAACATGTTCCCAACATGGATTTCACATAACTGTATATTTTTCACCCACTTACTACTATATATATATATATATATATATATATATATATATATATATATACATATTTATATACATATATATATATATATATATATATATATATATATATATATATGGGTCTACTTCTAATGAGCGAAACGCCGATTCGCCGACAGTGAAATCACCGACACGAAACGACCGACAACGCACAACCCCGACAACGCGAAACACCGAACACCATAACACCGACACACTACACGGAAACAACACAGTACACTACAACACATATCCACTAGCCCTAACCCAAACCCTAACCCTAAGGTCCGACACTACCGCACACTCTCCCTACCTGCACCCTAACCCTAACTCACTTACACACCCTGAACCCCAAGCTCGACACTACCGACACTCCCTACCTGCACCCTAACTCACTTACACACCCCGAACCCCAAGCTCCGACACTACCGCACACTCACCTATCACACACCCTAACCCTACATCCCTGAGTATTGCACACTTACCTGTCCGCTCCCTACTCCGAAATCCCTCACTACCGCATACTTACCAGGTCGCGCTTACACATTCCCCTTGTCGGTCTTCCGTCTGTCGGGATTCGAGCGTGTCGGTCAACTGCGTTGTCGGTCGTTTCGTGTCGGTGATTTCACTGTCGGCGAATCGGCGTTTCGGTCATTAGAAGTAGACCCATATATATATATATATATATATATATATATATATATATGTGTGTGTGTGTGTGTGTGTATAGATATGTGTGATGTTCTCTCACACATATTGTACAGCACTGTCATTCAACAGTAGAGGACATTTATTTATATAAATATGTGTGTGTGTGTGTGCGTTTGTATATATGTAGACATACACTATATATATATATATATATATATATATATATATATATATATATATATATATATGTGTGTGTGTGTGTGTATGTGTGTGTGTGTGTGTGTGTGTGTGTGTCTGTATATCTGTAGACAGGTCTACTTTATATGATCGAAATTTCATCTCACTGAAATTCATTTGACTGAGACCATGTAATTGAAAGTTCATAACATTCAAAACTCACTTGACTGAAACTCATAACATTGACACCATACAATGCTAAAGTTCAACAAAGTAGTGGCAGTGTGTATAAGGTAAGTAAAAGCTATATGCCCTTTTCCCCACTGTAGTGTGATCCTGGAGTTAGTATATATAGTTAGAGGGGTGTGGGGGTGTGGGGAGCATAGCCCCCCATATAGTCTGGGTATATATTCTGTTCTGAAAAAAGTAATTTATTGGACTTGTAAGTATCCAACTCTATGTTTCAAAATATTTAAAATACCCCACTCCCCAACTATATATACTAACTCCAGGATCGCACTACAGTGGGGAAAAGGGCATATAGCTTTTACTTACCTTATACGCACTGCCACTAATATGTTGCACTTTTAAGATTGTATGATGTCAGTGTTATGAGTTTCAGACAAGTGAGTTTTCAGTGTCATGAACTTTCGATTATATGGTCTCAGTCAAATGAATGAAATTTCAATCATATGAAGTAGACCCATATATATATATATATATATATATATATATATATATATATATATATATATATATTTATAAAATGTTCCCTTCATTTGACAATTTTTTCGGAACTTTGAAACTTTGAATCAAAGATCTGAAATGTTAAAACCTGTGACTGGAGATTGCTGTGCAGTGTGGATGGGAACTTTACTGTTCTCCTCACTGTAGTGTGATCTCGGAGTCGGTATATTTAAGTGCCAGGGGGTGTTGGGGGTGCAGGGGGATTTGAACCCTGCACAAACATGAAATTAAAAGTTTAGTGGTCTATATTTTTTTCTGTAGGTTTGACATTTCGGAACTTTGATCCTCTGGTCTTCGATGATCAGAGGTTCAATGTTCTGAAAAGTCAGCCAAATGAAGTAGACATATATATATATATATGTATGTATTTATTTATATATATATATATATATATATATATATATATATATATATATGCATTTATATATATATATATATATATATATATATATATATATATATATATATATATATATATATATATATATATTTATGGGATCCGGACACATGCTTGATTAGCATATGTCCGAATCACAAAACATCGATCACAGATACATGAAAGTGCTTAACATCGAAAAGCACTTCCGTGCATGTGTGCCTGTTTCGTAGATTGGACTACAGTGCAGGTAAGGGAAAATTCCCTTTTCCCCACTGTAGTGCAATCTTGGAGTGATAATATTAAACTGGGGGGGGGGGGTGCAGGAGGGCAAAGTGTAGATTTGTTTTTTTAACTACACATACACGGAAGCGCTTTTCGATGTTAAGCGCTTTCGTGTATGTGTGTTTGATGTTTTGTGATTCGGACACATGCTAGTCGAGAATGTGTCCTAGATCTATATATATATATATATATATATATATATATATATATATATATATATATATATATATATATAGGTTTACCATGATACTGTCAACAATGTTTTGTGCAAGTAATCACGTACTCGAAAAAACATTGTCGAAATTAACATTACCGAACCAGCACTATGAATAAAAAAAATGTCAACAGTTCGACTTTGACACCCCACATCCCCGCCAATTATATATACTAACTTTGAGCATGTACTACAGTGGTGGATGTGGCAAACTCACAAATGAGTGAATGCAGACTGACATTCACTCGTGTTCCGCAACATTTGCATTTGTGATATTTCAAAGTTGCAGAACATATAACAGGAGAAACACTGGGGCAACTGCACTCCATAGACACACATCACTGGCTTTTAATTTGAGTTGCAGAACACATAGCAGGAACAGAGTGGCAAACAACACTATGCAGACACACATCACTACCTTTATATTTGAGCTGCACAACCCATAGCAGCAGGAACAGTGAGGCACATTGCACTCCTCAGACACACGTCACTCCTCTTACATTTGGACTGCACTCTTAGTGATCCCTTTACCGTTCCTCTCACACATCAGACTGGGATCCTCACTTTGACACTACACAGCAGCTTAGCTTTAGATGCGGTGTATTCTAAGGACATTGTGTTGCACCAACCTGCTACTTTTACATTCTATCTAAGAGACAAAATACTGCAATATACCAAGCTGTGCCCTCACCTAATTGCAATAGCATAGAAATACACTTCATTTATCAAGACTTACAACACAAATCAGTGATTTGTGCTATAAATTGTACCCAGCATAAAAGATAAAACTCTCCTTAAATTCCAACTTATTGGTAATTCCTCTGACAGCGATATAGCCGAAAAATAGATAAATCTCTTTAGCTAGTTTAGTACACACCAGCTCACCTTCTGCATATCATCTCCTGGAATTATGACAGCATCTGCGATGGTGCAGCGGTAGCGTTGTTGCCTCACAGCAAGATGTTCTCCCGTTCGATTCTCGGCTGGAGTGAGGGGAGTGCCTTCTGTGTGGAGTCTGCATGTCCTCCCTGTGGGTCGAGTGGCGTTCCGAAAGACATGCGTGAATGAGCGTGCCTTCGTTGAAGGTTGGGCATCGAGCTGGCAACTCGGCACCATGAAAATCTACTGCCAATCATTAGCAGACCGGAGTTCCGCTGTGGTGACCACTAACCAGAAAAAGCCAAAAGACAAACAACAGGTTATTAGTACTAGACACCTTCAGGCACTACACAAACTGCTTAATGCTGCACATTGATTCTCCTTATGAAATGTGTAAATGCACACTAAATTTGGAGGATGGACTCTCGTCCATATGTTTTATCAGCACCCACCTGTTGCTAGTACCTGCACCCACCTTACACCAACATGTCACTTACAAAACAATAAGACATTTTATGCCAAGGCACTTAAAGTCTCTTTCTAAGCTTTAAGGGCCTTTGAGGCATAAGCCTAACTCCCATAATCCTCAGCAGTACAATCAGACTGCAAGTGCTATGTATACATCACCATCAGACACAAGCACTGTTCACAAAGGTCATTCTACACATACACCTACGTCCTTTTGTTCTCTAGGGACAGACACTATACATGGAAATGTCATAGCCAAAGGTAACTCCATACTGGAACTCACACAGATGCATCATTCACTAGGTATCACAAGTACCAGATTATGACAGGCTGCTAGACCACTCATCAGGGCACATGTTGTCCAGATAGGTGAATCCACTTCCGATAAGAAACCTGTTACTAGTGGGGCCCCACAGGGTTCAGAGTTGGGATCCTACCTGTTTGGTATATAATTCTCTGAACTGAAGGCTAGTGTTGTGGGTCTTTGACTCACCATGTTCGCCGATGACTGTAAACTGAGAGCAATTATTGAATCTCCAAATTATGTTGACATCCTATAATTCAGCCTAAAAATGACAAATCACTGGTCCCAAAACCATGGTCTGAGACTAAATGCTAAACAATGTGTAATCATACCCTTCAGTAGATCATAATCTGCAAATTATAATATTGATAGCACACACCTTAAAGCAAACACAGTGGTGAGGGACCTAGGAACACAGATAGATAATTGCCTAAACTTTGACCACCAGATAGCTACAGTATTGAGCAAATCCTTTTGTGTTGCTCAATTTATAAGTGTTACTAGCCTTCTAATTTAATGCCTTCTGCACTTGCTTTTTAGTCATTTGTTAATTTAATTGCATTTAATTAAACTGTATTTGCCTTAATATTGATACACGTGTGCTAGCCTGCACTGCATGTGAATTGCATTTACTGCTGTTTTAGCTGCTTTTCTGTAAAAAAAAAAAATTCCTAGCTTGTTTCCTGTCTTTCCTGTTACTAGTCTAGCCCAGGTACATATTTGCTGCATCCAGGACTCTTTGTAAGCTTCTGAGCCCCCAAAGCCTTTCTGTGTTGGAGGGAAGCCTTCTAGCTTATCAGTGGGAGTGATAAGCATCAGGTAGCCTATCTACAATGGGAAGAGGGGGTTTTGGCCCATAAATTGTAGTTTATTGGCCGTTTAGGCAGTTTGCCATCTCTTTCAACTTGCTGGCTTAAAAGCCTGCATTTGCACTTGTTCCCTGCCTTTCCTCTAACTAGTCTAGTCCAGGTACAGATTTGCTGTATCCAGGACTCTTTGTAAGCTTCTGAGCCCCCCAAGCCTTTCTGTGTTGGATGGAAGCCTTCTAGCTTATCAGTGGGAGTGGTAAGCATTAGGTAGCCTATCTACCACAAGAGGAGTGGTTCCTGGCCCAGAAATTGTAACTACTGGCAGTTTGGGCAGTTTTTTTCCCCATCACTTTCAATTTTCTGGTTTAAAAGCCGCACTTGGGCTTGTTTCCCACCTTTCCTGTTACTAGCCTAGTCCAGATACAGAGTTGCTGTATCCAGGACTGTTGGTAAGCTTCTGAGCACCGCAAGCCTTTCTGTGTTGGAGGGAAGCCTTCTAGCTTATCAGTGGGAGTGGTAAGCACTAGGTAGCCTATCTACCACAAGAGGAGTGGTTCTGGCCCAGAAATTGTACTTTATTGGCCGTTTGGGCAGTTTTTCCATCTCTCTCAACTTTCTGGTTTTAAAGCCCGTGTTTGTGCTTGATCCCCACCTTTCCCGTAGCTAGTCTAGTCCAGGTACAGATTTGCTGTATCCAGGACTGTTTGTAAGCTTCTAAGCCCCTCAAGCCTTTGTGTTGGAGTGCAGCCTTCTAGCTTATCAGTGGGAGAGGTAAATACTAGGTAGCCTGTCTACCACAAGAGGAGTGGTTCTTGGCCCAGGAATTGTAGTTTATTGATCGTTCGGGAAGTTGTCCATCTCTTTCAACTTTCTGGTTTAAAAGACCACATCTGCGCTTGTTTCACATCTTTCCTGTAACTAACCTACTGAAAAGCACTAGAAAGCCTTAAACTGATACAAGCCTTATAGCTTAAAAGAGAGACTTTGGAGTGATTGAGTATCAGTTTTCTGTATTTTCTTGCTGTAATTAACTGTTTTCCTCCTAAACGCTGATTTTCCAGCACTTATTGTGATTTAAAAGCTTGTTTGTTTTTTACATATTGTACTTACTTGACTGCCTGCACTTTTAAAAAGTTGTTTTTTGTTTAAATAAATTGTTTAACTGTTGTAGGCTACACACTAAAGTGTGATAGCCTTTTCTGATCACTTGTAGTTGTTTAAAGCTGTTTTAAGTGTACTTTTTACTGTTTTTGCCTTATCGTTTCAAAAAGACAAAAAAAAAAATTCTTGTTTCCCGCCTTTCTAAGCTAGTCTAGTCCAGTTTTCAGGCTAGTGCTGAATTTAGGGCTGTGTTACAAGTTTCTGAGTTGCCCATACCTTACTTGGATAGAGGGAAGTTTCTCTGTTCACCTGTGAGAGAGGGGAACTTTGAGCAGCCATCTGTCCCTGGAGGAGTGGTTCCAGTCCAGAAGTTAGCAGTTTAAAAACTGCGTTTGCACGGTTTTGTGCACCGGGCAGCACCAGTTAGCTAGGGTTAAATTATTCCTGGCTCCACTAAGTCTCCTCTTCAGTTTTTCACTTGAAACTAGTCTAACTCTCAACCTAAGCACTCAAAAAGCATCATACAGTCCAGCACTTGCTCAGACCTAATAGCAAGCACTAATATACCCTGACACTTGATTGCCCAGCAGGGCAAGGCACTTTATCCACCCCTCACCAACCAAGTGACTAAGCAGCTCACCCTACTATTCAGGCATGACCAAAGGGCAACTTCAGGTGTACTCTCCAGTCCAGCTGGTGAATCTGGGTATCCTGAGGCAATGTTACAACTGCCTCATGCTCACAGACAGCCCTCTCCTCCTAGCACACAACACTAACATATGCGAGAGATGCAATTATACAGCCAAACTGGAGGTTAAGGTCTCTCCACCCAAGGTTGAAACAGACAGCCATGAGGAGAAGGTTAACACTTGCATCACACCTCCAGCCTCACATAGCCTTACTAAACCAACACTGGCAAAAAATACACATAAATACACAAAATCATACTCAGAGGCTCTAAATAAAAACCTGCAAAAGCATCAGAGAGCTCCAAAACAGACACCCACAAAACCTGCACCTATCGTCACAAACCAGACAACACATAAAACACAAAATAAATGTGCTACACAATCACAGCCCTTAAGGAGAAATAACATACCTAACACACTAGTAATAGGTGACTCAATAGTCAGGCACACTGATGCCCCACTCACAAGGCTGGACAAGCAGAAGGTAACTGTTAGCTGCCTGTCGGGAGCCAGAATCCACCACATAACACAAGCACTCAGGTCACTCCAGAACAAGTACAAATATGACTCTGTCATTGTTCATATTGGTGTGAATGACCTGAGACATACCTCCCTGGACTACATGAAAAGAGACATGGAAGAGCTCTCTGATCATGTAGCCCAGGCGGGTATGACCCTGACCCTGAGTAACATCTTGCCCTCACCAAGAATGATACCTCAGTATAAAGAAAAAATGATCAATTTCAACAATTGGCTAAGCTTCTGGTGTCATTCAAGGGGGATCCAGTGTCTGTCAGCCTGGGATGACATGCTCAACAAGCCGCACTGCTTCACAAGAAACGGCTTGCACCTGTCACCCTTTGGCTTTCGAATACTAGCCAAGGCTCTTGCTGCCCCCATAGTGCCTTTTTTAGGCAAGGCTCAAAATTCAAACCCACCTCCGTAAAAACATGAGGGTTATGCTACTCAACACCAGGAGTTTAAATCTCAAAATGCATGTGCTCGTAGCACTCCTATGTATGGAGAACGTCGACATCTGTGCAGTAACTGAAACCTGGTTCATGGCTACAGAGAGCACTCCAGCAATACTGGGCTGCAACTCATACCACACATTTTGGCCAGAGAACACGGACTGACACACAAAAGGAGGGGGTGTATCCATATTAATCAAGGATACTGACACCTCCAGGTTAGTGGCACAGGATGATACCTCTGATATCATCCATGTGCAACTAACATCAGGCAAATCTGCAATGCAAATTGTGGCCTGCTACAGATCATCCTCCATGACCCAGGACCACCACTCCACCTTTCTGGAGACACTGGAAAACATGAAGGTCCTACCGAACACCCTGATATTCGGTGATTTCACTTACCCTACCATTAACTGGGAAAACTACTTGAGTACAAACTCCCAGGCTCAGTGCTTCCTGAAATTTATCAACTCAAATGCCCTAGATCAGCTGGTAAACTCCCCTACCAGAAGCTGCAACCTATTGGACCTGGTCATCACCAACATGGCTGACAGGTGTTCCGTTCCAGAGGTCAACCCGTCACTGGTTAGATCAGACCATAAACTTATCACCCTGGATGTCCACACCACACCACTACCCCCAACCAAGGAAACCACAGTGAAAAACTTTTCTAAAGCAAACTTCACCTTACTTAAGGCAGAGGTGGTAAGTTTCACAGCCCCCATGCTAAAGGATAACCCTGCCCAAGATGCAGAATCCTTTACAGTTGCACTCTATGAGCACCTACAAGGATGCATGGATCATGCCATCCCTAGCAACCAAGACTCACTCCCCTAAGAGAATGAAACCAGTCTGGTGGACCCCTGCCATAAACAGGTTATACAACAAAAGGAGGAAACTAGTTCAGAAAAAAAGCAAATCCCAAGAAGGAAAGACATCCCTGATCAGTAACAGTAAGAAACTAAGGTCCCTCATAAAATCATCCAAGGCTAACTTCAAAAGAAAAATAGCCAAGGATTCGAAAGATAACCACAAAGCCTTCTTTAGCTATGTCAAGAATCTTAGTGGTAACTCACAGATGTGCTCTGATCTAGTGCAAAATAGCACAAAATATACTGAACCTACTGATATTGCCAGCATCCTGGCAGATAGATTCAGTGCAAACTTCACCCCCCTCTCACCTCCAAAAGGGCCCACAACAATACTGGAAAAGTGTAGTGTCCTAAAAATCACAGACGCACAGGTGAAAACAGCCCTTTCAAAAGCCAAAAACACAGCATCAATAGGGCCTGATGGTGTCCCAGGCTGTGTCTTGCACGAACTACAGAACGACCTAACCCCCCCCACCCTAAACACGCTGTTCACCCTCAGCCTCTCCACAGGCTACGTTCCCATAGAATGGTGCACAGCAATGGTTATTCCACTCCACAAAGGAGGGGCCACAACTGACCCTGGTAACTATCACCCCATAAGTCTGACTAGCCTGGTCTGCAAGGCTATGGAGCATATCATCATGGAACTCATTAACAAAGACATTGGGAACCTCCAAACACTTGACCTGACCCAGTTCGGCTTTGTTAAGGGCAGATCATGCCTACTAAACCTGGTTGACTTCTTTGAGACAGTCACCAAAGCCATAGATGAGGGAAAGGTGGTTCACACAGCCTACCTTGATCTCGCCAAGGCGTTCGACACCATTCCTCACTCAGGTATTATAGAAAAACTCACCAGCCTGAACATAATCCCCTACGTCACAAGATGGGTTGCCAACTGGCTTACAGACAGAACTCACACGGTAAGAATAGCGGGCTCCAGGTCCGACTCTAAACCAGTCACAATTGGTGTCCCACAAGGCTCGGTCTTGGGACCCCTACTGTTCGGCATATATTTCTAAGAAGTACAGGCAAACACAGGAGGACTATGGCTAACCAAGTCTGCTGATGACTGCAAACTGGGAGCCATAACTGACTCTCCAGCTGACATGGACATCTTTCAAAAAAGCCTTACAGAGACCAACACCTGGTGTCAAAGTCATGGCCTCAAGCTAAATGCCAAAAAATGCATAGTCATCCTGTTTGGCAAAAACAAAACACCCATAAATTACCACATAGGCGGCAGCCCCCTTAATACAGAAGAGGTAATAAGAGATCTGGGGAGCCAAGTAGATAGTAATCTCTCCTTTGACAATCATATTGCCAAAGTAGTTAGGAAATCCTTCTATGTGGCCCATCTAATTACTAATGGGCTCGCATCTAGAAATAAAGAGGTTATAGCGCCCCTCTACTCATCACTCATCAGACCCATCATAGAGTACAATGCCCCATTTGGGATGTACCTCACAAGACACTTCCAACAGCTGGAAAGAAAACAAAAGCACCTCACTAAGAGGATTACTGGCCTCAAAAATATGTCCTATGCAGCCCAACTGACAAAAGTCTGGCTGTACTCAGTGGCATATCGCTTACTCAGAGGTGATCTCTGCCTGACTTACAAAGCCATGTCCAACTCAGAATTGATGGACATGCTCCACCTAAGGAAATCCACGTCACTGTGAGCCATGCACTCTAGTGAGCTAAACCTCACCACAACAATAAATAGAACATGCTGGAAGGATAGATTCTTGTCACAGAGACTCCCCATGCTTTGGAACAAAATTCCTAACTACATTAGGCAGAGCCCCATATTAACACTCTTCAAGAGAAACCTTGACGAGTGGATGGGTAATAGAAAATTCACCCCTGGGATCACTTCATTGGCTCTGCCTGACAGAGGCTCAGTTAATTAATCAATGGGGCAGTGAAAGCCTACACACTCTGGCTAGGCTTATAAATGACCTCAGGCAGATAGCCTAGTACCTACCTATGAACCTATGAACCTATAAGTTATTTCTCTTACATATTCACAAGAAATCTTATACAAGGGTTGTGTGTTCCATGGACCTAAACCTTATTTTTGACTCAAACAGAACTTGCTAGAGAAATAGATGGCTACCTTTTCTATGGAATACACTTCAAATTTTTGTAAAATGAAACCTGTCCCTCACTCTCTCCAAAAAGAATTTGGATAAATGTATGGGGAACAGTAAATTCACTCCTGAGGTACTGCCCATGTCCCTTACGGATGGAAACAGTCTGTAAAATGACTCAGGGCTATAGCACCCAAAGACCCACTACCCTGATACTACCCCATCCCATATCTGGGGAATTAAGATATAATATTGTCATATCACGGGTAATATTGGCTAGGCATGTAATATTGTCATATCATGGGTAATATTGACTAGGCATGTAATACTGTCAAATCGCGGGTAATATTGGCTAGGCATGTAATATTGTCATATCGTGGGTAATATTGGCCAGGCATGTAATATTGTCATATCGCGGGTAATATTGGCTAGTCATGTAATATTGTCATATCATGGGTAATATTGGCTAGGCATGTAACATTGTCATATCGCGGGTAATATTGGTTAGGCATGTAATATTGTCATATCGTGGGTAATATTGGCCAGGCATGTAAATTTGTCATATCGCGGGTAATATTGGCTAGGCATGTAATATTGTCTAGGCATGTAATATTGTCATATCTCAGGTAATATTGGCCAGGCATGTAATATTGTCATATCACGGGTAATATTGGCCAGGCATGTAATATTGTCATATCACGGGTAATATTGGCTAGGCATGTAATATTGTCATATCGCGGGTAATATTGGCCAGGCATGTAATATTGTCATATAGCGGGTAATATTGGCCAGGCATGTAATATTGTCATATCACGGATAATATTGGCTAGGCATGTAAAGGCTCTTTTTGCCATTATCCTAGTAATTTCCTATGAACCTACGAAGTCCCTTCACCCCAGTTGCACATAAGACATGGTCATTGTTCATGTGGGTGTAAATGGTCTCAGCATATATCCCCAGGCAATGTGAAGACAGACATTGTTAAGATATCTGATAATGCATCCTAAGCTGATATGCAGCTTATCTTAAGCAGCATTTTATATTTGCTGAAAATCACAGAAATAAAGAAGCAACAAGGCAATATGGCCCTGTGGCTGTTCTCACTTTTCCAGCAACCCTCTAATATCTTATTGCCTTTTTCAAGAAGCAACAGTACAGTCATACCAGGGGTGAGTTTGTGGATAGCCACTCAGATTTCTAACTACTTTTTGATGGAAGAATGTGTGTCACATTGCTTACTTCTGAGTGGACATTTGTTCCACAGAAAAAGTAAGCATTTCTCCACTGTGGTTTTTTATTTGTTGAAGCATGTTTAGAGCCATAGTACTTATTTTTGGGGAACTGTTTGATATGTGGAGATATAAGAGGTCATGGACTATGTGATCTCTAATGGCCCAAAAGGCAAGACACAAATCACTCCTAAGGAGTGTGTAAGACACTGAATAAAGGGACAGTGGTTTACAAACCCCATTCCTCCTGTGAAACCAGTAGCCAACATTACTACATTTACAAAAAGTTATTTTTTTGTTCTCATCTCAGTGTCTGTATTGACGTCAGTATCCACCTGACACAAATATAACACCATGTTTACGATAAACCCTATAGTGGAACCATGACATAAACAAGCCCGATTACTAAAGTTAGGAAATATTTGAAAACACTACATACCAAATCTAAATGGATTTAAACAAAGAGCTTATAAACCTAAGTATATAAGCTGCAAATCACAACTTCTATCAAGGGAAATCATGTTCCTTTTCATGTATCTCAGAAACATTGGAAATTATATCTAGCATTGCTCTGTACTGAAACATAACATTAAAGCCCACTCAGCCCATGAGGATACAGCCAACACATTACCAGATAAATTTAGTTCAAACTTATCACACATGTTGCCCAAGTCAACAGTCCCAACAATAAACACAGTAAAGCAATGTATTTCTCATATGTATTCAGATACTGGACTACTCTCCCACAACATTAGGGCAAACTGTAAATGCAAAATATGTCAAAGCAAACTTTAGCACCACCTATTGGACTCTAAACTACGCTCCGGCAGCTCTTCTCCTGGCTAAATGTTGCTACATCTCTGTCCTTCTGTCATCTGTCTCTAGTGCCCTTTTGGTCTTTTATTTATTTAGTTATTTCTTGGCATTTGATTAATGGAGAAAAACTTTAACTACATGTAACAAACATGAACAATTAAAATAACATAATACAGGCAGGTTGACTTTCAGAGGTTCAAATTACATATGATGGTGCTTACATACACAGTCAAACAATAAACAATTGGGGAAATTCACATGATACATTCAGTGTCACATATTCACAATTGCTTGGAAGTAGAGTTAGAGATAAAAGGGAGTTTGTCCCTCCAAACAATATATGTGAGTTAGAAAATCAGTGTGTGATAGGGTTTTGTATAATCTAAGCATGTGGGCTTTCATCTGAAGACCCAATAGCTTATCACTGATATTAAAACTGAAATGTAACTTTGTAGAATATAATGATTTCCAGGGCCTATCTCTTCTGTTTTTGGGATGTTATGGTTAACATTTGCTGTTTAGCCTTGTATTGCATTGTATCACATTTTATCACATTGTATTGTATGACATCTTGTAAGATTTGTTAAGTTTGGTGTTTTCTCCCTGGACCACTGCCAAAAAAGGTTCTGTCCAGGCCCAGTCAGACTTTCCTGGTGAACAAATGCCAATAAATAAATAAATAAATTCTCCACCCATCCCTTGCCTTCCCCACTTATGACATCATGTCTGTGATCACTCCCTCTTAATCACTTCTTGGCATGACCCAATGGTTCAATTGGAGATAAGAAAATACTAGATCTGTGGGGCCTGAAAATGTGGCAAAGTGTCATTTTATTAGCACTTGCCCTCATGGAACTTCTAGCGATTAGTGGAACCTGTAATGGCTACGATCAAGATGAGCTCACTAATCAACTGCCCAGTAATAACCCATGAACGTTTTGTTCTGTGGTACTGGTGTTTATCATGGCAGCTGTAGCACTGGTGGGACTGGCATGTGTTATGGCAGATGTGGCAGCAGTGGTACTATATATCATGGTAAGTGTGGTACCGGTATTTAACATAGTAGCTGTAGCACTGGTGAGACTGAATGTATCATGGCAGGTGAGGCATCAGTGGTACTATATGTCATGGTACTTGTGGTACTGGTGGATCCAGTATTTAACATGGTAGCTGTAGTAATGGTGGGAATGGCATGTATCATGGCAGGTGTGGCATTATTGGTAATGTATGGTAAGGGTGGTGCTGGTATTTAATACAGTAGCTGTAGCACTGGTGAGACTGAAATGTGCCATGGCAATTGTGGCAGTAGTAGCATCTGTGTCATGGTATATGTGTAACTAATGGTTCTGATATTTAACATGGCAGCTGCAGCACTGGTGGGACCGGTATGTGTCATGGCAGTGTGGTAGCAGTGGTACTATATGTCATAGTACATGTGGTACTGGTGGTACCAATATTTAATGTGATAGCTGTAGTGGTGGGACTGATAAGTGTCACAGCAGGTGTAGCAGTAGTAGCATACGTGTCTTGATACATGTGGTACTGGTGGCACTGGTATTTAAAGTTGCAGCTGTAGTATTATTTTTCTTATTTGTTTGCTACCCTTGTAAGTTGACTGACCTTTTGTAGATGATTTCAGCTGTGACCTGAGTCACAAGGGCAAGGGTACATTTAATCTTTACTCGTCTTCAGAATAGCCATTCAGGCAACATGTTTTACGAAGCCAGTGAAAGTCACTCTACAAGCGAACATTGAGATTATGTATATTTCTCTAGTTTAAACTTATCTTACTGCCAGTTTTTCTCTTACACAGTGATTTATACTGTAAGTCTCTACTTCACTGTTATTTTTAATTTTGTCATTCAGTCTCTGTTAATGACTTACTATTCCTACTGTTACTGATTTTTTGTCCTTTGGAGCTTTTCTCCCTGGACTTAATTTTCCTGATTAACAAATGTAAAATAAATAAATAAATGATGTACAGACTATAAACATACACAAAATCAGGACAGGTTCTCTGATCACCGGGCTTTAAACTACAAGTTTAAGCAATGAGTCACCCTGCTGTTTCAAATTAGCAGGGGATGGTTTTGATCCATTAACTTCTGGCTTTTTAGTCTAGCATGGTTTTACTTCACTACTCCAATGTGTCACATTAGTAGAAAATTATTTTCTTTCATCAATCTCTAGCTTACAGACCTGTTTTGACTCGCAAAATAAGTACAACAGACCTTTTATACTGTTTGAGACTACTATTACTTATTAACATGCTGTTTTACAGAAAAAATGGCAGTTTATGTTGATAAGATTTAAAAATATTTTTACAGATCATCTCCATATTTTAAAGGATTCATGGCACTTTGTTAAATGCATGGTCTCTATGAAATGTTCTGACATAGTGATGTTCGTTACTGCTGAGATAGTAAATTTATACTTAGTGATTCCAAATGAAGTAGGTTTAGAAAGGTTTTATGAACAAATTCAGATATTTTAAGTCTTTAGACATGAAAAACATCTGCTTAATTGCTCCCTCTGTCAGCGTCTAACCCCTGTGTTACCCAATTTTACCCATGCCTCCAGCACTAACCTGTCAGAAACTAAAGGAAACCCTACACCTACCTGCGTTACACCTCACAGACCAACTGCCTTACAATTCCTATATCAAGGATACGGGAAAATTACCCTGCTTTACCCCTGCCTCCAGCACTAACCTGTCAGAAACTAAAGGAAACCCTACAACTACCTGCGTTACACCTCACAGACCAACTGCCTTACAATTCCTATATCAAGGATACAGGAAAAGTATGTGGACTATATAATTTCCTGCCTGAATTGTCTTTAAACTAGTTTACCACTGCTACAGGTAGTGAGTTACGTCTTGAGCTCAGGCAACCAGCAGCTTCCAGCGGAGTGCCCCCCCCCCCATTCTCTTCATAAATCTCTCTCTCTCCCATCCTCTTTGAATCCCTCACCGACTAAATCTCCCACCTCCGTGTCCTGCTCTAGTCCTTTGGACATCTCATATTACTACTGCCAGTCACGCTCTTTGCACTCCGTCTTGTTTCCCTTTGGTCCTGCCTACACCTGCCTTAACCCTCCTACTTGCTATACTATTATCTGTTTTGCATGATGTCCAATTGCCTGCTTGACTTTGCCAGTTCCCTTGCCCCTCCCACCTGTACCTGCATTCCCCCCCAACTCCCCGCCCCTCGCTACCTTTATTCCTCAAATCTCCCATAAATAACCTGGACTTAGTGGGGCTCCATCTTTAGGATTAGGGACTTGGCCTGGCTGCTGTCTGCTCCCTCTGTCGGCGTCTAACCCCTGTGGTATGCAGTTATCTTTTTTTTTTTTTACTGAGTCTCTTTATATCAAGGTTTTTTAATAAATATCTGTTGGTAGGATTAGCTATTTTACATCGTCCAGACCTTTGTTGATGTTTTAAATCTGCCTGGTGCCTGCATTGTGTTAATCCTGAAGGGACAATTATGTAAAGTGTTTCTTTTTTGGTTGACTGTCTGGATTCTTAAGGCTGTTACAAATATATTGTATTTATTTGGAGTGAATTGAACTGCTATTCAAGTTAGAAAACAGTTTTGGTTTTAATCTTGTGCTTCCTAACTGGACCACTATTTGACGACTGCTTTTCCCGCCCTTTGTAAAGCCTAACCAAGACTGTTTGTTTGATAACTAGTGGTGTTTTTTTTGTTATATACATTTCTTAGCTTTTTTCTCACTGCTTGTTTGTCCAAAGCCGTCCCTTGACTGTAGAACACTCTAATTTTGCCTGAAGCGTTTTCAAGCCAATAGCTGCTTAATCACATGCTATCTACCCTGCTACTTTCATTTAGTGTAAAGATTCACTCATCATTTGCTTCCCAAGCCTGGACAAGGCTAGATTCCACTACACCAACCTTGTGTTGTTTTACAAGCCGATAACTGCAGTCTGCCTCAGGCTTTTTTTAAACAAGCCGATAACTATAGTCTGCCTCTGGCTTCTGATACAAGCCAACAATGGCAGTGACTGCCTCTGGCTTTAAACCAAGCCGACATCTTCATAGACAGCCTCAGGCTTTTTTTTAAACAAGCCGATAACTGCAGTCTGCCTCTGGCTTCTGAAACAAGCCGACAAAGGCAAAGACTGCCTCTGGCTTTAAAACAAGCTGACCATGGCAAGTTTTTTTATTTGCTTCTAATCCTTATTCTCAGGCAGATCCTGCTCTGAGCATTATCACACTGCCTATATTGTGAGATACTGTAAATTGGCTAAAAACGGCGCCTCCTAAGCGCTTACTCTGAATGTCTAATTTCTTCACTCTTTTCTGTTAAGCTGTTACTGTGCTATTTTACAGTCGATCTAAGCCTGTCCTTACCCACCATAGTCCTTTTAAGTGATTATTGAATAATGGCTGACTTCTGTTGCTTATTAAATAGATAGGAACATATTTTACGATTAGCCTCTGGTTCCTGCTAATATCTAGGGGCATATAATCTCATGCAAAAAGTGTTTCCTCTGTGTTTCTACCCTACAGCATTGATATAATGGTTAACTATCTGATCACATCTACTGCTACCAGGGTAGACTTTCAATTTTAATTCCATTTCTTTATATATCTGCTCTGAGAATGACTAATTGTTAAGATTTTGTGTAACTGCTATGATTACATATCTGTTTCTGTGAATGACTAGTTGCTCTGTCAATGACTAATTGTTAGACTTGTAAAACTGCTATGATTGCACTCTGCCTCTGTGAATGACTAGTTGTACCTGCATTACAAGGATTAATGTACTGTATATTTGCTGTCTACATACGGGTATTGGTAATTGATTACTTTTTATACTCACTCTAAATCTAGCTTGTGCTAACTCCTGTTTTTCTAACTACCTTGTCTCTCTTGCCTCCCTAAGTTACCCTGTTGTACCCGTGCCTCCAGCACTAAGCTGTCAGAAACTAAAGGAAACCCTATAACTACCTGCATTACACCTCACAGACTAACTGCCTTACAATTCCTATATCAAGGATACAGGAAAAGTATGTGGACTATATAATTTCCTGCCTGAATTGTCTTTAAACTAGTGTACCACTGCTATGGGTGGTGAGTTACGTCTTGAGCTCGGGCAGCCAGCAGCTTCCAGCAGAGTACCCCCCTCATTCTCTGCATAAATCTCTCTCTCTTCCATCCTCTTTGAATCCCTCACCGACTAAATCTCCCACCTTTCCCTGATTTTCTCCTCTAACTCCTTCACACACCTGCCTGCACTCTTAGGCCTGTCCACCAGGTGGCACCCTTACCCAGCTTTTTTCTCCTTTCATCCTCGTATCACACAGCCTCTTACCCTATTTTCTCCTATTCTACCTGCATTCCTATTTCCTGTTCTCTCACCTACTTTTTTTACTACCACTTAGTCCATTACTACCTTTCCTAAGATCACTTCTCACTGACCTTCACCACATCTGACTTTTAAAACTGACCTTCACAAATCAGTCCTGCTGATTGTTTTCTCTACAACTGCTCCACTCTCCATGTCTATCCACTCCGTTCACCCTGCGGGCTCACTCCGCTCTCCTAATTCCCACCCACCCCCCAGGGGTCCTACTCTTATACTTTCTAACCACACCTCTTCCTTTTCCCACTACCCAACTTCACATATCCCATTGGACAACTTCTATTACATCTATCATCTCTAACCACTCCCCTTCTCACTCACCACTCCCTTATATCTTTACACAGTCCCACCTTATATACTCCCATCCCCACAAATATACAACAATAAACTATTCCTTCACAATGGCTTCTTTAACTATCTCTCTTCAAATACGATTCTACTTCACTCTCTTACCACTACTACTACTAACCTTTGTATATTTACTATCCTCATATGAGCACCCAATATATCAGACACTACCTACCACAACCAACAAACCAACTCTCAACCCTTACCACACCTCCATAACCTTGCAAACATAATATGGACACCTAGCTGCCTACTATCAAAGTATCATAGAACACTGCACATGAAATATAGTACACAACATTACAAAAGAGTGTTACTTCTCTACAGCAAATTCCCTAATCCAAGCTATCTACTACAACTCCTCACAGTAAAGGACGGTGATATTCATCCAAACCCTGGCCCAATTGTAACCCCTATCACTCTTTAAAACCATATTCAATTTATCTATTCTCCCCTTGCAAGACCTTCTAACTCTCTCCTACTAGCACATATTACCATACGTAGTATTAACAGCAATGTGACTCAACTCCATGCTCTCCTAGAAGTGTACTCCTTTGACATTATCTGCCTAAATGAAAAATGGCTAAAACCTGTCATCCAAGACAATGAAATTATCCCACCTGGATATAATATCCAAAGACTTGACAGAGTAGCTAAGAAAGGTGGTGGGGTGGCTATTCTATTTAAATCTGGCTTTCAATTAACCACTTACAACTGTAATCTACCTCATGATTCCAATGCTGAGATTCTCATCTCTAAACTTGAACTTAACAAAGCTAAACCGTTTTGTTTGACTTATACTGCCAAACGCTGCAGTTGTAAGTGGTTGCTTGTCAGATCTAATTTACTGGTCGGAGGATGTAACCTCAATTTCAAGCTAGATATAAAGTATTTCATGCTGCAAACACCTAATGTTAGCTATTTAGCTATTATCTTATCAGATAAACAGAGTGCTTAGTAGAGTATTCATAAGTCGCCAAAGGGAATGAAATTACTGCTAAATACTACTAGCTGTTAATCCAATGCTTAAGATCACTAAGGCTGTTGAATTCATCCTCGTACTGCATTGTGTAAAACTGTCTGTTACTGCATTGTGTAAAACTGTCTGTTACTGCACCAAACACCTAACACTGTAAAAGTTATTCTCTTTCTGTTGCCTCTATCTTAGGTAGCCCCAAATCCAGACGCCTACCGAGTGGCACTCAGGACCCCCAGGACCCCACCAGTGCGAATGCACAAACAACTTTAAAAAGCCCATTAAGAGACTCCGGGTAAATAAATAACTACCCCTTTCATTGTACTTTGCCAAACACCTTGTACTTTACTAAAGGTACCAGGTAGAATAAAATCTATTGAACACAGGTTCCTTCTACATAAAAATCAACAAAAAGAAATAAAATTGAAGGAAAAATAATAGAACTTAGGTAGCTACCATTAAACCTGGCTTCCTCTAAGACCCAGGGAAATCCTGTGTAGTCTCGCTCGCTTCAGCCCACCCTCTCGGGGGCTTGCTCGCTCCCTCCCCTGCCCCTATTCCCACCCACTACCTCTACATTTATTTGGTCATCAAGCCCATCCCCATTTCCACTACCCAATCAGAACTGTCCACTCCCCATCTCTGCCACTCCCCACCACCAAACCTAACCCGCCCACCTACCAAACTCTCTCCATTTATCTCACCCTACTACTACCTCTAGCTTCCTGCTGACCTAGGTATCGCCCCTAGCCCTATTGACGCTGAGATCTCAGCCTCACCATGGACAGAACCTCATTTACCACCCTCCCCCTTGTACTTTTACTCCTCATTTTACCGTATCTCTTAACAACCTATGAAACACAAGCCCTAACAAGAATTTACCTTCCTAAGGGTCAGACCTCCCTGTATTCCCAAAATACCACTCTTATCCCCCCTCTCTACTCTGCTACTCACCATCCCTAAAAGTACACACTTTATTCTTAGATACCCAAAGAGTATCCTCATTAAGAGAACAGCTTAAACTACTAACTAGACTACAAAAATACTAGAATATTTGAAAAATCCATCACTAATGACGGGACATCCACCCTAACCCAGGCCCTCATAGTGACCCAGACCCTAACCCCGTCATGCAGCTAGCAGACCACTCCTCTTTTTGCTCCATCTCAATATTAGAAGCATTAACAATAAAGTCCATAGCTTGCATGCCATGCTTGATAACCACTCCCCGGATATAATGTGTTTATCAGAAACTTGGCTCAAACCATGCACCAAGGATGAGGAAATTATCCCTCCTGGATATAACATCATCAGGGCTGATCGTACAACCAAAAAGGGTGGTGGAATAGCTGTGATGTTCAAGAACTCCTTGAGCATCACAATGAATTCACTGCAACCCCCAAAAGTTCCAAACCTGGAACTGATTGCTCTTAAGATATCCCTAAACAGACAAAAAAGTATTAATCTCATAGTAACCTACCTACCACCGGGCAAAAATGTAGAAAATCTTGAACAAACTCTTAGTTGGCTTGCTAATAACTATCCCCAAGAAACAATAATATTAGGAGATGTTAATATAGACTGGTCTCTCTACTCGGCCGAAACAATAATATTAGGAGATGTTAATATAGACTGGTCTCTCTACTCGGCCCAATCAAATCCTCTCCCCATTAACTTACATGGTTTCTCCCAAAATATTCTTTCTCCCACTAGAATTGGACATGCACAACAAAAGGAGAGTATTATTGACTGGATTCTTACTAATAGGAATCCAAATAACTATACCACAGGGACCCTTCCCAATGACCTTAGTGACCACCTTGCTACCTTTATTATAAAACACAAATGTTCAAATAAGACTCCCTCCATAACTAGATTAGTAAGGAATAGCAAAAATTTTGTCCCTGACCAATTCCTAGCTGATCTCAAGGCTTGTAACTGGCACATCCTAAACCTATCCTTAGATGAAAGTGTTTCATACTTTAATAACACTTTCCTCAAGATACTCAATTCCCATGCTCCTAATCGACTTACGAGAACTAAGGAATGTATAGCACCCTGGCTAACACAAGAAACTAAATCCAAAATTAGAATCAGAGACCAGGCCTGGAATAAGTGGAGAACCAAAAACCCTCAAGTTCCTCCAGCTAAGAAATTCAACCAAAGTAGCCGTTAAATCTGATAAAAAACAATATTTCTGTCACCTCCAAGACAAACATCAGTATAATCCTAAAATATTCTGGGCTGGTTTTTTAACTCCATTTTAACATCCTGGTGAGTCTACCCCCTAACCCCCCAAAATAACCCAACACAAATCCAACAATGATTTAATCCCTTTTTTTTTTTTTACTGAGACCATCCACTCCCCCCCCCCAAACCTTCCCACGCCTCCCTCCCCAACCCCCAAAACCAAAAATACACCTTCCACCCCCCCAAAAACCCAACCACTCTCCACCCCCTACATCCCTCCCTTCTGAAAAAAAAAAACCACAACCAACCACCTGCAGATCCCCCCCCTGCCTGCCAAATAAACAAATAGCATCTCATGCAGAAGCCATCCCTATCCCATATCTGAAATATACACCATTTCTGAAGCATCTATTTCCCTCTCCTCAAAAAAATCTCTATTATCCCTCTCCCTCCACCAGGCCTCCCTCCAAAAAAACCTCCAACCCTAGGCCCATAGCCATCTCTCCCCCTACCTAAAAATTACATACTGTACCTCAAAACCCAACAACATGCTCCTATACAACAACAACCCAACCCTACAACCACCACAACATCCTACCTCTCATCACACAACCACACAGCTTCTCCTCTGTAAACTAAACTCAGTCAACCACAATTGCAATAATAAAATAATATCCTCTGTCTTTCTTCACCTAGACTCTAGACCCCACTAAATATGTACAACCAACAACTACTGCTTAACTCTTAAAAACACAACATTCAATCTAAGTAACCATAAGTTGGTTTATCTCTCTCCTATCAGCAACAGGCGTCCAGTCCAGCAGCAGCAGCATTCACCCCTATCCCAAACTACTATTCCTGTCCCCCTGTCCCCTCCCCTCTATCCTCTTTCTTTTCTTTTTTTAAATCCCCTCATACTCCCATTCCTCCCTTGTATTCTATTCCACCAATTATTCAATTTCTGAATGATCCCTGATCTTCTCACACCTCTCACCCTCCACCAAACAACACAAAAAAAAAAACTGTCTAAAAAAAAAAAACTAAACTCTTTAAAAACTTTTTAAAACCTACCAAAACAAATTACTTTTTTTCCCCCCACCTTTTCCCCAACTCAAAAACCCCTCAAAACCAACAAACCTCCAATCCCATCCTCCCACAATGGGATCCTCCACCATTATCTACCCCTATACCCAACCAAACTACTAGGGGGTAGACCATAAACTTATAAAATTAATATATATAATAAACTTAACTATTAAATAATTTTTAACAGAAAAAAATGTCAATGTATAGAATAATAAGGCCTTCTTAACTCCCACACCAAAACTGACTATTGCCGAACACCTACTCTCCACACACCTCTCTATCCTCCCGATATTCTCCTTCCTAAACAAGAAAGAGCTTAATAAACTAACAACTACCTATAATCACATAGCCAGATTCATAACAGGAACATCGCACTCATCACTGCCTAAATTTAAGGTCTCGAATGGCTGGAACTGCCCAATTTACTCAAATTCAACCAGCTAACTGAGGCTTTTAAAATTATTAACCATCCAGATAAAACTCCCTCACTGAACAAAATACTTACCCGTACTCCAACCTTAACTCCCTCAGGTCTTCCAAAGTCTAGTCTACAAGTAAGGACCATTAAATCTAACAATGCTGGTGGTGATGCACTATATGCCAATTCCATTGGCAAATCCTGGAACGCCCTACCAAACAACCTAAGACTTATGCCCTCTCAGCACCAATTTAAATTACATCTTAGAGCATACTTGAAATCCAAATGGTTATGCCCTTGCTCCAGTCCAGACTAATAAGCTATTGTCCCAGTCGTACCTAGGCTTCTCTCAGCCTCTACCTAACCCAAAAACCTAAGAACACTCTATTTAGCCCTGCTTGTCTGGCTGTTCAAATCTGTACCTCGTTAAATCATTTAATAATTCTTGTTTCTCTTATTTGGTCTTTAAGCATCAGTGTATTTAATTGTACTCACTTGTTATAGGTTTATCATTGTATTTGTATTAACCAGTATTATCTTGTGTAACAACATCATTGTTTTTGTTAATCTAACTATGACCTTGGAGCTTTTCTCCCCGGGCCTCCACTGAAAATGGACATGTATCCAGTTGGACTAGCCCGGTCAACAAATGTAAAATAAAAATAAAAATAAATAAACCAATCTATATCATCTGCATGTATCTGCCCCCTGGAAATAACATAGCCACCTTGGAAAATATACTCTGCTGGCTATCCCAATACCTGCCTCAAGAAACCATAATCCTAGATGACATAAATTTAGACTGGAATTTCTATAGTAGTAGCCTTCCTACCACACACATAAACCTATATGGTTTCTCTCAAACCATTACCTCCCCCACCAGAATAAATAAAGCTAACAAGAAAGCAAGCATATTAGACTGGATTCTCACAAACAATCTTACTCTCTACTATGATTATGAACTCTCCCTGATGATATCAGTGATCACTCACTTACCTACATCATCAAATATAAAGCTAACACCCCCTCCCCAAACTCCATTAGACATATTAGATCCAAAAAGAAATTTAACCCTGATCTATTCCAAATGGAACTAAGAGCATGCAATTGGGCTCCCTTAAAACAACTGCCTCTAGATGAAGCCGTTAATTTCTTTAATTCTACCTTTCTTGCCATTCTTAACCATCATGCTCCTTCCAGAACTATCAGAATTAAGAGCAAGTCTGCTCCATGGCTTTCTAACGAAACCAAACACAAAATTCACATCAGAAATATTGGGCCAAATGGAGAATGACAAAAAAACACTGCTGACCAACTAACCTTTAGACAGCTAAGAAATGACACTAAAAAGGCCATATTTTCTGACAAACAAAAAATACTTTGTACAACATCAACAACCTCTTTCCTGATAGCTTTTTATAGCTTTTTATCCTTACCTATTTATACATCTTCTATACCTGCTTACCTTGCTATCTCTGCTGCAGTGGCTGATACTTTTTCTGCTGCTGTTTTTTTTTTCTGTTCTTTCCCGCTCCGTTTGCCCTATGGGCTCACTCCGCTTCCCTACCCTACCCCCAATTCCCACCCACCCCAATACATCTACACTTACACCCACATAGCCACACCTATGTCCTCTCCTTCTGCTAAACTCCACCCCTTCCTCTTCCTATTCCCTCCCCCTAACAAAGTCCCACCACCACAAATCCCACATCATCCTCATTCAATATACCACACATCCCTCTTCTTTCTTACTATGAACCATATAACTCTCAAGGAACGTAAACATGTCACCAAAATATGCATTCTTCTCCATTCAACTACTTCACTTACTGAACCTACCCTTCATCTACTACCTTACCCAGCCTAACACACTATCTCACACCCCACTCTTTCACACAACCTGCTCTCTCAACATACCTCATTCCTACTCAGTCATACCAATATCTCCTACACTTTATCCCGTCAAACACAATCTATGCTTTCATTACAAGCTTACCTCATCTTACAAAACTTCAACCCGCACTCTACCAAACATATCCCCCACAACTCCTATAACTTATGAAAAAAACCCAAAACCCCCTACTACATAAAGCAGATTCTAGCATCTCTACTATTATCTGGGGATGTACACCCTAACCCAGGCCCAAACACCTCCCCCACTACATCTAAATCCATTCGACTAGCATCCCTTAACGCACAAAGCTTAGCAAACAAAGTTCCAAACCTTCATGCCTGGCTACACCATAACAAACCAGATATCTTAGGTATATCTGAAACCTGGTTAAAACCTCATATAAAAGATGTTCATAGGTTCATAGGTTCATAGGTTCATACTAGGCTATCTGCCCTAGGGCATTTATAGGACTAGCCAGAGTGTGTTTGGCTTTCGCCACACATTTTAAGTTAATTTTGCTATGCCCTTTTTCGAGGTTAGTATACTCTGCCTCTGTCTAACAGTGACACAGAAGTGATACCCGGGCTAAACCTACGATCTCCCATCCACTCATCAAGATTCCTCTTGAAGAGAGTCAGTGAGGGACTCTGCCTAACCTGGACTGGGATTTTATTCCAGAGTGAAGGGAGCATCGGAGTTATGAATCTGTCCCTCCAGCATGTCCTATTTATTTCAGTGCTGAGGTTCAAGTTTCTCGAGCACGTAGCTCGATGGGATTTGGATTTTCTGAGGTGCAGCATGTCCATTAATTCCGGGTTGGACATGGCTTTATACGTCAGGCACAGATCGCCTCTGAGCAGGCGGTATGCCACTGAGTAGAGCTGGAGTTTCTTTAACCGGGCAGCATATGGCATCTGTTTGAGCCCTTTGATCATCTTGTTGAGGTACTTTTGGGGTCTTTTCAGTTGCTGCAGGTGTCTGGTAAGGTACATCCCAAAAGGGGAATTGTACTCAATTATGGGCTTGATGAGGGATGAGTAAAGAGGCACGATGACCTCTCCTGATCTAGATGTAAATCCCTTCATGATTGGGTGGGCTATATAAAATGTTTTTCTAACCACTTTGGCCATGTGGTTGTCAAATGAGAGATTGCTATCAACTTGGGACCCAGGTCCCTAATTACTTCTTCTGTACTTAATGGATTACCACCTATGTGGTAATTTGTGGGCACTTTGTTTTTGCCAAAGGGGATGACTATACACTTTTTGGCGTTTAGCTTGAGGCCATGGCTCTGGCACCAGTTGTCTGTTTCTATGAGGCCCTTTTGGAGGATGCTTGTGTTGGCTGGAGAGTCGATTATGGTGCCCAGTTTGCAGTCATCTGCGAACTTGGTTAGCCACAGTCCTTCCATGTTGGCCTGTACCTCCCAGAAATATATACCGAACAAGAGAGGTCCCAGGACTGAGCCTTGTGGGACACCACTTGTAACTGGTTTGGAGTCTGACATGGCTCCAGCAATTCTAACCATGTGGGTTCTGTCCTTGAGCCAGTTTGCAACCCATCTAGTGACATAGGGGTTTATATTTAAGCTGGTGGGCTTATCTATAATGCCCGAGTGGGGTATTGTATCAAAGGCTTTTGCGAGGTCCAGGTAGGCTGTGTGGACCACCTTCCCCTCCTCAATGGCCTTGGTGACTGTTTCAAAGAAATCGACCAGGTTTAAGAGGAAGGATCTGCCCTTAACAAAGTCGAACTGGGTAGGATCCAGTGTCTGTAGGTTTCCAATATCTTTATTTATGAGGTCCACGATGATCCTTTCCATAGCTTTGCAGACCAAGCTAGTCAGGCTTATGGGGTGATAGTTTCTAGGATCCATTGAGGCACCACCTTTGTGGAGAGGGACCACTGTTGCTGTACGCCACTCTTTGGGTACATATCCTGTAGTAAGGCTGAGACTGAACAGTAGTTTTATGTTTGGGTTTAGCTCTTCTTGGAGTTCATGTAGGATGCAGCCCGGGACATCGTCTGGTCCCATTGATGCTGTGTTTTTTGCTTTGGAGAGGGCGGCTCTTACCTGAGCATCTGAGATGTCAGGGGGGCAGCACTCTGCTGTGATAGATATTTGCCCTTTTGGTGGGGACGGGGGGAGTTTGTGCTGAACCTGTCAGCTAGGATGTTGGCAATGTCTGTGGGTTCGGTGTATTTTTTGTCATTTTGGACTAATTCTGAGCATATCTGGGAATTCCCACCCAGGTTCCTAACATAACTAAAGAAAGCCTTGTGATTATCCTTAGTGTCCTGTGCAATTTTTCTCTCGAAGATGGCCTTAGACGATTTTATGAGTGCCCTTAGTTTTTTGCTAATACTGATCAGTGATGCCTTCCCTTTTTGGGATTTTGCTCTGTCATGTAGTAGCTTCCTCCTTCTGTTGTATAGTTTGTTTATGGCTGGGGTCCACCAGACAGGATTTCTGCCTTTGGAGGATTGGGTCTTGGTTTTATTTGGGATTGCATGATCCATGCATTCCTGAAGGTGTTCATAGAATGCATTTATAAAGGATTCTGCAGTCTGGGCCGTATTTTCCACAGGCCTGGGGGCTTTGAAGGATTCCACCTCGGTTTTGAGGAGTTTGAAATTTGCTTTAGAGAAGTTTTTCACTGTGGTTTTCTGGGCAGGGGGTGGGGTCGGGATGTGAATATCCAGTGAGATTAGTTTATGGTCTGATATTACCAGTGAGGGATACACTTCTGGTCTGGAGCATAGAGTCCCCATGTCGGTGATGATTAGGTCCAGTATGTTTTCCCCTCTTGTGGGAATGGTAACAAGTTGTTCCATAGCATTTGAGTTTATAAATTCTAGGAACCTTTGGGCTAGGGTGTTGGAGCTAGAGTAATGCTCCCAGTCTATGTTTGGGTAGTTGAAGTCGCCCAATATAATGGTGTTTGGAGACACCTTCATATTTTCCAGTGTTCTAAGGAAGGCCGAGTGGGGTTCCTGGGTTTGGGAGGGTGGTCTGTAGCAGGCTATAAACTGGAAGGCAGTTTTACCCACTGTTAGTTGCACATGGATAGTCTCTGATGCTTCGTGCTGTGCCACCAACCTGGAGGTGTGGGTATCTTTGATGTATATTGATACCCCCCCTCCTTTTGTGGCTCGGTCCAAGTTTTGGGGCCAAAAATCATGGTATGAGGTATAACCTGGTAGTGCTGGGGTGCTCTCGGGAGCCTTGAAACAGGTTACTGCACAGATATGTTCTCCATGCTAAGGAGAGTTTCGAGTGCGTTCATCTTGAGGTTTAGACTTCTGGCATTGAGTAGCATTACTCTTAGTTTTTTATCCCTTGTGATACCTATGGAGGTGGGTTTGTCTTTTGAGCATTGCCTAAAAAAGGCACTATGGGGGTAGCAAGAGCCTTTGCCAATATCCGAAAGCCCAGGGGTGAAAGGTGCAAGTCATCCCTAGTGAAGCATCATGGCTTGTCGAGCATGTCATCCCAAGCAGAGATGGCACCACCTAACTACTCCATTATCAGGGCAGCAGAACACAAAAAAAAGGGGGTGGAGTAGCTCTACTCTACTCATCCTCTCTATGCATTACTCCCTACAATAAAGCTATTTTTCAATTCAACAATGCATAATTAATACTAGCCCAACTTCGATTAAATAAACACAAAAATATATGCATAGCTTCACTTTACATTCCCCCTGGTGACAATATCTCTGTACTTGAAGATATCCTCTCCTGGTTCTCAACCAACATATCTAATGAAACCATCATTATTGGAGACACCAACATCAGTTGGTCCTCCATTCAATCCCATACCCCCTCCATTAACATCAACCTGTATAACTTCTCTCAACTCATCAACTCCACTACAAGGCCCTCTAAAGACTTCACTATTGGCAGTATTATAGACTGGATCTTAGTCTCTCACCCCCACTACTAGCCTGATAGTGGAACTCTTCCTGACTCCCTAAACGACCACCTTCCCATCTTTGCTACATGCCTTCCTTCTCCCTTACAAGTTACCCATAATTACGTCACTTTCAGATCCCAAAAAAACTTCAACCCAGAAGCCTTCTCTAACTCCTTAAAATCATTTAACTGGCACCCCTTAAAAACTCTACCCCTTGAAAGTGCTGTCACTCACTTTAATTCTGCTTTCCTAAATCTTTTAGATATTCATGCTCCCTTAAAAACCAGAAGAATAAAAAACAAAACTACCCCTTGGCTAACTAAAAGCACACTAACAACCATGCGACTAAGAGACAAAGTCTGGGCATGCTATCAAAAGCACAAATCTCCCACTACCCTTAATGAGTACAAAACTCTTTGTAACTCAGTTAAAAAGCTTATTACAGCAGACCGTCAAAACTACTACACTTCTCTCCAAAGTAAATACAAATCTGACCCACAAAAATTCTGGAGAGGTATAACCTCCCTCTTAAAACCTGGTACAACTGAAAACTCAAACCCTAACCCAAATGTACAAGACAATGACCTTGCCACCGAATTTAACTCTTTTTTCATTGACTGTGTTTCCAAACTAACCTCTTCCTTCTCATGCAACCATCCACCTCCTACTTCCACCTGTCCCCCCCTACACCCCCCTTCTCCACTCTATCATTCTACTACCTCTCAACCCCCTACATTTTCCCTGAAAACAATCCCTACTTCCACTATAACAAACTATATTATACTGCAGGTCCTCGGTGTTAGATCCTGCTTAACCTTCCTGCTGTAATTCACATGTTGCAAGTACTCAGGATTTTCTTTCTTTTTTTCTCCTTTTGTTTACTCTGATTATTTCCTTTTATCTACCTCTGACTTAACCTGCATTGTTGTCTCAGTTCCTTCAATTTGCGCTGTTTGTGACTTTTTACCTCAGGGTTACATCCTGTTACAACCTCTATGCTGATATACACGTTACCATTGTTGATGCATTTTTTTCCATACCAGGAAAATTGCTAATTTTACTAGAATATTAGATTTTATTTCTTATTTTTTGTTTGTTTGTACTTGTATTATTGTATTTGGATCATGTCTTGGAGCTTATCTTCCCGGGCCTCTACTGAAAATGGACATGTATCCAGTTAGACTAGCCCGGTCAACAAATGTAAAATAATAAATAAATAAGTTTTTATGGAAAGTATTCTCACTAAGAATTTTGTATATATTTTTATTTTGTGGACTGGAATTACAGAACTTTTAAAAGCTTTTTTTATGTATTTAAACATGACAACTAGATTTCTTAAATAAACGTACCAATACTCTGAATAGTATTCATTTTTGGGACATAAAAGTGTACAAGAATTCTGTTTCACAATGCTTCCAGCCTACAATATACAGAAAACCCACTTTCTCTAAAACTCATTTGTACTATTCAGTTTGCCATCCTATAAAGTATAAACAATGTAGAAAAAGGTTAGATAATTAGGATGATGAGGTTAATTTTAGATTATTCTGAGTTTAACATGCAGCTTGAAATACTTGAACATTAAGTAAAAAACAGACTGTCTTACTTAATGACCGCACACTGGAGGCTACGTTTAAACGTTTTATCGCTTTCATCCTTTAATATACAAGAACTTCTTCAGAAATAAACAATCCAAAATGGTGCAATGTTGTTGAAAAACTCAGAACCAAAAGAAAACAATGCTTCAAAGTGTAGAGATGGTTCACAAAATTCACCAGAAAAACAATGAAAGCATTGAGCGCTTTCATCTTTATCTTACTGTGATTTGTGCTCTAGTTTTTAAATAGTTAAAAATATTTGAAAGTTGGCAAAAAGAATTTATGAGCACATCACAGTGATCACGAATAAAGATTTTAACAACTCCCTAGCTTAACGTGCCAGTACTTGCACTGATTTTAAAAAGGTTTCATTTTTTGTAATAGACAAAATTAACATGGGTGATTTTGCACAGAATATTAATGTGCTTTTAGAATGCCATGAAGCTGAGAGGCAAATTAAATTAGCAGCAGATAAGACACCTGGACGAAATGAGTCTATAAATGTGAATTTTTTTTTATTAGCACAAAAATGATAACTGTGGTAAATGATTTTTTTACATGAAAGTTGTTAATATGTATATATTTATTGTAATGGATTGGAATGTCTTTCGAATATTTTGTATTGCACTGTGATTTTAAAATTATTAAAGTTTTAATTGCCATTTATTTGGGATTGTTTATCTTTGTCATATGACACTTTGCTCAAGTTTAAATTGTGGAAGTATTGTAACAAAGTATCTCTGAAAAAGTTATTGTATATTACAAGACAAAATCACTAAAAAGTTTAAACGGATCCACCAGTGTGCGGTCATTCAGTAAAGCAGATTTTTTTGTTTTTTGTTTTTATGTTTCCAGTTCTGCGTTGCTAAGTGGCTATCCTTAAACATTATTTTATTCAAAGGCAATACCCTAAGGCTTTAGTTGATTCATTTGTGACTGTGATATTAAACCAGATAGATTTAAAATGTAAATCTAGTTAACTTACGATTTCACCTCAAATTTAGTTCTTTCCTTTTATATTGTCAGAATAAAATGCTATTACTCCATTTTCTACTGATACGTCCAATATTCATGAAATTCCTAAAAAAAATGGGAGAAGAACTTTAACATGGAAATTAAGAGTGTACTGGGTAATTGTCCTAAAATATGTTATAGTAAAGGCAGAAACATTAACAGTTTCTTGGAAAATCAGGTAGCTCGTATCTTTTTTTATGAAAGGTAAAATGATAAAAATGTGGAAACTGTAAGCAATGCGTATACATTTATGGTTCATAGGTTCATAGGTAGGTACTAGGCTATCTGCCCGAAGGCATTTATAAGCCTAACCAGAATGTGTTGGCTTTCGCCACCCCCTTAGATTAGTTCACTGTGCCTCTGGCCAGGAGAGCCACTGAAGTGATTCCAGGGTAAACTTTCTGTTTCCCATCCACTCGTCAAGGTTTCTTTTGAAGAGTGTTAGCGAGGAGCTCTGCCTAATGTAGATTGGGATCTTGTTCCAAAGCATGGGAAGTGTCTGGGACAGGAATCTATCCCTCCAGCATGTCCTATTTATTGTTGTGGTGAGGTTTAGATCCCTAGAGCATGTGGCTTGAGGGGATATGGTTTTCCTTAGGTGGAGCATGTCCATCAATTCTGGGTTGGACATGGCCTTGTATGTCAGGCAGATATCACCTCTGAGTAGGCGGTATGCAACCGAGTACAGCTGGAGTTTCTTCAGTCAAGCTGCATAGGGCATTTGTTTGAGGCCAGTGATCCTCTTGGTGAGGTACTTCTTTGGTCTTTCCAGCTGTTGCAGGTGTCTTGTAAGGTGCATCACAAATGGGGCATTGTCCTCTATTATGGGTCTAATGAGTGATGAGTAGAAGGGCACAATGACCTCTTTTGATCTGGATACGAACCCTTATGTGATTAGGTGGGCCACATAGAAGGGTTTTCTAACCACTTTGGCAATGTGATTATCAGAGGAGAAATTACTATCTACTTAGGTTCATAGGTTCATAGGTAGGTACTAGGCTATCTAGCCGAGGGCATTTATCAGCCTAACCAGAGTGTGTTGGCTTTCGCCACCCTATTGATTAATTAACTGATCCTCTGTCAAGCAGAGCCAATGAAGTGATCCCAGGGGTGTATTTTCTGTTACCCATCCACTCGTCAATGTTTCTGAGGTTAGTGAGAGGCTCTGCCTGATGTAATTTGGAATTTTGTTCCAAAGCACAGGGAGTCTCTGTGACAGGAATCTATCCCTCCAGCATGTTCTATTTATTGTTGTGGTGAGGTTTAGCTCACTACAGTGCATGGCTCGCAGTGACTTGGATTTCTTTAGGTGGAGCATGTCCATCAATTCTGAGTTGGACATGGCTTTGTAAGTCAGGCAGACATCAGCTCTGAGTAAGCGATATGCCACTGAGTACAGCCAGAGATTTTTCAATTGGGCTGCATAGGACATATATTTGAGACCAGTAATCCTCTTGGTGAGGTATTTTTGTGGTCTTTCCAGCTGTTGGAAGTGTCTTGTGAGGTACATCCCAAATGGGGCATTGTACTCTATGATGGGTCTACTGAGTGACGAGTAGACGGGCACTATAACCTCTTTATTTCTAGATGGGAACCCTTTAGTAATTAGATGGGCCACATAGAAGGATTTCCTAACTACTTTGGCAATATGATTGTCAAAGGAGAGATTAATATCTACCTAGGTCCCCAGATCTTCTATTACCTCTTCTGTATTAAGGGGGCTGCCACCTAGTTGGTAATTCATGGGTGTTTTGTTTTTTTCCAAATGGGATGACTATGCATTGTTTGGCATTTAGCTTGAGGCCATGACTTTGATGCCAGGTCTCCGTCTCAGTAAGGCCCTTTTGGAGGATGTCCGTGTCAGCCGGAGAGTCAATTATGGCTCCCAGTTTGCAGTCATCAGCGAACTTGGTTAGCCATAGTCCTCCTGTGTTTGCTTGTATTTCTGAGAAGTATATGCTGAACAGTAGGGGTCTTGGGACTGAGCCTTGCAGGACACCACTTGTGACTGGTTTAGAGTAGGACCTGGAGCCCGCTATTCTTACTGTGTGAGTTCTGTCTGTAAGCCAGTTGGCAACCCATCTCGTGACGTAGGGGTTTATGTTCAGGCTGGTGAGTTTTTCTGTAATATCTGAGTGGGGAATGGTGTTGAAAGCTTTGGCCAGCGTTAAGATAGGCTGTGTGAACCACCTTTCCCTGGTCTTTGGCCTTGGTGACTGTCTCGAAGAAGCAACCAGGTTTAGTAGGCATGATCTGCCCTTAACAAAGCCAAACTGGGTCAGGTCAAGTGTTTGGAGGTTCCCAATGTCTTTGTTAATGAGTTCCATGATGATGCGCTCCATAGCCTTGCAGACCAGGCTAGTCAGGCTTATGGGGCAATAGTTACCAGGGTCTGGTGTGGCCCCTCCTTTGTGGAGAGGAATAACCATTGCTGTGTGCCATTCTATGGGCACGTAGCCTGTGGAGAGGCTGAGGTGGAACAGCGTGTTTAGGTGGGGGGTTAGTTCATTCTGTAGTTCATGCAAGACTCAGCCTGGGACACCATCTGGTCCCACTGACACTGTGTTTTTGGCTTTTGAAAGGGCTGTTTTCACCTGTGCGTCTGTGATTTTTAGGACACTACACTTTTCCAGTATTGTTGTGGGCCCTTTTGGAGGTGAGAGGGGGGTGAAGTTTGCTCTGAATCTATCTGCCAGGATGTTGGCAATATCAGTAGGTTCAGTATATTTTGTGCTATTTTGCACTAGTTCAATGCATATCTGCAAGTTGCCACTTAGATTCTTAACATAGCTAAAGAAGGCTTTGTGGTTATCTTTTTGAATCCTTGGCTATTTTTCTTTCAAAGTTAGCCTTGAATGATTTCATGAGAGACCTCACTTTCTTACTGATACTGATCAGGGATGTGTTTCCTTCTTGGGATTTGCTTTTTTTCTGAACTAGTTTCCTCCTTCTATTGTATAGCCTGTTTATGGCAGGGGTCCACCAAACTAGTTTCCTTCTCTTAGAGAAGTGACTCTTGGTTTTGGTAGGGATGGCATGATCCATGCATCCTTGTAGGTGCTCATAGAGTACATTTGTAAATGTTTCTGCATCTTGGGCAGCGTTATCCTTTAGCTTGGGGGCTGTGAAACTTATCACCTCTGGGTCCCCGGATCCCTTATTATTTCTTCCGTATTTAGTGGACTACCACCTATATGGTAGTTTGTGGGTACTTTGTTTTTTCCAGAGGGGATGACTATGCACTTTTTGGCATTTAGCTTAAGGCCATGATTTTGACCCCAGGTATCCGTCTCAGTGAGACCCTTTTGGAGGGTGTCTGTGTCAGCCGGAGAGTTGGGACAGATAGGCTGCTCAAAGCTCCCCTCTCTCACAGGTCAACAGAGAAACTTCCTTCTATCCAAGCAAGGTATGGGCAAACACAGAGATTTGTAAAATACAAATACAGTAAAAGCAGATGAATAAAGTGCATTTTTTTTTGTTAGTAAAGTGCAAGGAGAGAGGAAGGAAGAACCTAAGTATAGCAAATATTACCAGAGTATTGAAAAGACTATTTTGTTGTCCTGGAATATGTAGTTGTAGTACTAAAGCTGTTGTTTATCTATGTATATGCTTGTCATGTGACATGTTTTATGTCGATAAGACTTAATTACTTAGAAACAGAATTTATGAGCATTGCAAAGACATTAAAAATAAAAACGTAAAAGTGCATTATTCAGGCATACTCAAACTTGTATTAACCATAAAAATGGTTCCTTTTTATTTCAGATGAGAAACCTACTAGCAACTAGTTGGTCCATTGAAATTAGTTTTAGAGCATAAGAAAACAGTATGTCAGTTGCAGTTGAATGAAAACACATTTCCTGATATCAGTGAGAATGTGTTAGTTCAACCATTCCTTAAACTTAAAGCATTAAAGATTTAAATAATGTGACCTTACATAGAGTTTTACTGGAATTCAACTGTCTGTAATTATTTATACATTTAACTAAGTTATTAGAATATTAACTGCAAGTGCATTGTTTGATTCATGATTATCATTTGATCTTGGAGTATAACTGAACATCTTGTTCAGCAGGTTTGACACAGATAACAAAATGGTGGCAAATAAACTTCCTGTTAACAAGGACGAAGCAGTGCTGAACCTGAACACAACCGATGTCATCAGAACCTTGAAATGGGTCAGCCTGAGGAAAGCAGCTGGTCCAGATAACATCATGGGTCGGGTACTACAGGGGCGTGTGAAACATCTGGCACTAGTACTTAGATAACATCATGGGTAGGGTACTACAGGAGTGTGTGAAACATCTGGCACTAGTACTTAGATAACATCATGGGTAGGGTACTACAGGGGTGTGTGAAACATCTGGCACTAGTACTTAGATAACATCATGGGTAGGGTACTACAGAGGTGTGTGAAACATCTGGCACTAGTACTTAGATAACATCATGGGTAGGGTACTACAGGAGTGTGTGAAACATCTGGCACTAGTACTTAGATAACATCATGGGTAGGGTACTACAGGGTGTGTGAAACATCTGGCACTAGTACTTAGATAACATCATGGGTAGGGTACTACAGGAGTGTGTGAAACATCTGGCACTAGTACTTAGATAACATCATGGGTAGGGTACTACAGGGGTGTGTGAAACATCTGGCACTAGTACTTAGATAACATCATGGGTAGGGTACTACAGGGGTGTGTGAAACATCTGGCACTAGTACTTAGATAACATCATGGGTAGGGTACTACAGGAGTGTGTGAAACATCTGGCACTAGTACTTAGATAACATCATGGGTAGGGTACTACAGGGGTGTGTGAAACATCTGGCACTAGTACTTAGATAACATCATGGGTAGGGTACTACAGGAGTGTGTGAAACATCTGGCACTAGTACTTAGATAACATCATGGGTAGGGTACTACAGGGGTGTGTGAAACATCTGGCACTAGTACTTAGATAACATCATGGGTAGGGTACTACAGGGGTGTGTGAAACATCTGGCACTAGTACTTAGATAACATCATGGGTAGGGTACTACAGGATTGTGTGAAACATCTGGCACTAGTACTTAGATAACATCATGGGTCGGGTACTACAGGGGTGTGTGAAACATCTGGCACTAGTACTTAGATAACATCATGGGTAGGGTACTACAGGGGTGTGTGAAACATCTGGCACTATTACTTAGATAACATCATGGGTAGGGTACTACAGGGGTGTGTGAAACATCTGGCACTAGTACTTAGATAACATCATGGGTAGGGTACTACAGTAGTGTGTGAAACATCTGGCACTAGTACTCATGGGCATCTTCAATACTTTACAACTAGCCAGTGTACCAAAATGCTTCAAAAAGATGACCATCATTCCCTTACCCAAGAAACCACAACCAACACCTCTAAATGAATATCGACCAGTGGCTTTAACCTCGACAGTGATTAAATGCCTTGAGAAGCTGGTTAAAGATCACATAGCCTCAAGCATACCAGCGACTCTGGCCACATTGCAGTTTGCATTCAGGATGCCATATCCCTAGCAGTCCATGAAACTGTGACCCACTTGGAAGGCAAGAACTGCTATGCAAAACTACTATTCATAGATTTCAGTTCTGCCTTCAATACTGCCATCCCTCAGAATATAATGAAAGTACTACAGTTGGGCATCAGCTCCCACTTATGTAATTGGATTCCAAGCTTCCTCATGAAATGGTCTGAGAGGGTTTGTGTGGGTACCAACAGTTCCAAAAGCATAACCCTGAATACAGGAGTACCACAGGGGTGTGTCTTATGTCCTCTCCTATTCCCCTTGCTGACACATGACTGTGTGCCAAACACGAGTCCAATAAAATCATCAAATTCATGGATGACACCACAGTCATAGGTCTGATCAGTAAAGGAGAAGAGATGGCCTACAGGAATGAGATTAAACATCTGTTGGGCTGGTGTGATAAAAACAACTTACCGTTGAATGTCAGCAAGACTAAGGAACTGATTGTGGATTTTAGAAGGTCTCAAGAACTACACCAACCTCTAGAGATGAAAGGAATGACAGTGGAAAGGGTCAAAAGTACAAAGTTTCTGTGAGTACATACCACTGAGGACCTGTCTTGGTCATTTCATGTATCTTACATGGTCAAAAAGCTCATCTATGCTTGCATTTCCTAAGGAAACTGAGGAAGGCAAAGCTATTGAAGACCATCCTCCAACGTTTTTACAGGGGTACCATCGAAAGCATCCTTAATAATAACATCACTGTCTGGTATGTGGGCTGCAACACCTCCAATTGTAAGGCTCTTACGTGAGTTGTTAGGGCAGCAGAGAAAATCATTGGTTCCTCTCTTGAACCTCTGGAAGACCTACATGAATCATGCTGCATCACTAGAGCCAGGAAGATATCCAATGATTATTTGCTTCCTGCACATGGTATGTTCTCTTACGTCTCCTCAGGTAAGCGATGCAGAAGTATGCACTGTAGGACTTCTAGACTTAACAACAGTTACTTACCTGTCTCCATCAGACTACTGAACTCTTGTGAAAAATCAGCCAGGAGACTGTCAATGCATACTTCCCCTCCTACCAGATAGTTATGCTATTTATCTGACTGCACAGATCCTTACATATCCAGGCTTTGTTGCACTATAAGTATTAAGCTTTTTCATGTGCAATAACTAACTGATGTGCATATTTAATGTTGGTTCACACCTTGCCTTCTGTGGGGCTCTAGGAATCCATGTGCTGCTTAGTTATGTTATACTAATGTCATGCACATGTTGTTACTCACTTCTATTTATATGTAAAGTGTGTCTGGTCATTATGTTATTATTTTATTCTGTTTTTACTTTTATGTTATTTTATTTTGTTATGTTATTGTTATTCTTCTCTGTATGTATGTTTTTGCACTAGGAATGAAGCACTGAAATTTCATTCCACTACACTCTGGAATAGTTCTGAATGACAATAACATTTTTTTTTACTTTGACTTTTGATATATATATATATATATATATATATATATATATATATATATATATATATATATATATATATATATATATATAGTCACCAGACACAATGGTACTTAGTTTTACTAAATTCCTGGATTCAAAGGGACAAAAAAGCTCAACTTTTTACAGTGTTGTTTCGTTTTTTGAATAAAGTGACATTTTTCTACCTACAGCTTTGTGTTTTCAGTGTTTCCTGTTAAGATTTTCCACTGGCTAGTTCTTTATGGTTATTAGTGAACTCTTCTAACCAGAGCAAGCAGACACTGCTTTTATTTTTATATCACTATTTTAATTTAGAAATGACATTCTTAACAGGAATGGCTTTCATCTGCTATTTCCATAACGATTGTGCCTTAGTAACAATGCCAAAAGTTTCAAGTGTTCCATTTCTTGTAATGAATACTTATATTGCACTATAGCATTCATATCCCCCTAGTCAAGCAAAAAGAACTCTGGAAACTACCATTTTTAAACTCTTAATCAAGTATGAATAAACGTACCTGCCAAGGCTGAATATCGTGTAGGTGCGCACATGTGTGATTAGGAAATGGCCCATTAGGGGGTCTGCAGTTGATAAGATCACTCAGAGCATATATAGCTGAATATACAGCAGTATATGCATTATATGTGATTCTTAATATATGTTCATCAAAAGAAAGATAAGGAACTTCTTCCAGTTTCTCTTCACCTGAACAAAATGTGTGTCCATTTTTATCTGTTGGTCTTTCTGTTTCATTAACATGGGGCAATTTGCAACCAAACGCTTCTTCCCAGAAGACTTTAATAAATGTATTGTCTGGTGATTTAGAGGGGTTGGTATTTAGAAAGTACTTTCTAAACCCAGGGATCCAGCCACTATGAAAACCAACACCGATAGTACCCATGAATGAGTTGAAAAACTCTTTTTTGGAAAGGCTTGGAGCATAAGACCAGCTGTGGTAAGCAATCCATACTTTGTTATTTATATTCTGCTTAGAAATTTCTTCCATTAAAGGAATAAAGCTGGGTTCAGTAGAAATTACAATAATAACATTTGCTAATGATTTTTGTATTATTTCTACAATCCGGAGCAGTCTCCGTTTGGAGTAGTGCAGAGGAATGGTTTCTGAGAAGGCAATACAAACACCAGCATTCATGATTTCCCTTTTCAGACTTTGTCCTCCTAGTTGTCCAAAATCATTGTCCTGAAGTAATATCCCAACCCATGTCCAGCCAAAATGGACCATCAGTTCAGCAATTGCTAAGCTTTCATAATCTTGGTTTGGTGTTGTTCGAAAAAATGATGGAAATTTGATTTTATCACTGAGAACAGGAACTGAAGCTGCATAGCTAATCTGGAAAAAGATGCACATTTGTGAACTGGGCAGACATGCAAAACAATCATATTTGCAACATGCAGTATATTACCAATCTGCTACTGACTTAGTGCTATGCTCAGAGTGTGCTTGGTGTTTTAGTACATTATTATCTTACCTGTACAAAAACTCCAAAAATCATCCTTATAGAAGATAAAGTCACTTACAGAATGGAAAATAAAACTAACAACCAATGGTACAGTGGCACAAAGCTTCAGAAATGCCAAATAAAACTATAAGTCATACAATACTTAAACATTTTATTTAACTCAAACTGCTAGCATTTGATTTTAGACAAAAAACAAATCCTTCTTCCAGCATCAAGAATCAAATTCAGTCAAAATAAATTTAAACAGAATCATAGTCACATGATCATTGCACAGAATCAAAACTCTAGCTAAAATTTTGATATCTATTATTTGAAAACCTTTTTTGATATACAGTGTATACATAAATAAACATTTTGCACTGTCCACAGCAAGGATTTATCACTTGCTTTTAATGAGAATACAAATATTTCTTCAGGTATCAGGTATAAAAAAAGTAATAGAACAATCAACTGAACAAGAAATTATTCAAATGACTAAATGATAAATAAAACCCTAACTGCAATCCTGACATCTATTGTTTACAAACCATTTTATATATGAGAATTACTTGTTGTAACTAGTTGTTTGATTTGTTTCTGGTACCTTTTCAATTTTGGTTACTGAAGTGTATTTTAACATTTAGAAGGCTGGGACTGCAATTCTAGAGAAGGTGGAAAGGTAGCCTGGTCTGTTGGAGTTGTGAAAACACAGGGGGGCTTAAAGTGAGTTTGTTTCATTGGACATAGGATTTTTTAGTTGGTTTAGTTATTTTTCTTTGAGTCTGTAAACTCTGTGCATTTCAACACCTCTTGGTTCAGTTATTTATTTATTTATTTAACATTTGTTGACTGGGAAAGTCCGACTAGGCTCCACAGAGCTTAATTTCAGCGGAGGCCTGGGGAGAAACTCTCCAGATGCATGTCTTTAGAATGTGGGAGGAAACTGGAGTACCCAGAGGAAACCCATGTGAATGCAGAGAGAATGTGCAAACTCCACACAAAGGCACCCCACCCAAGAATTGAACCGCAGAATGTCTTGCTGTGAGGTGACAACATTAACTGCTGCACCACTGCACCACCCAGTTCCACAGAGTTCAAATGCTTAGCATCCTCTTCTGTGTCCTCAGAGTGTTACGCCTGCACTTGGCATCATTTAGGCTAAGATATTTTTGTTTTTGACCCAGTTACGCCTGCACTTGGTATCATTTAGGCCAAGATATTTGTGTTTTTGACCCAGTTACACCTGCACTTGGTATCGTTTAGGCTAAGATATTTGTGTATTTGACCCAGTTACGCCTGCACTTGGTATCATTTAGGCTAAGATATTTGTGTTTTTCACCCAGTTACGCCTGCACTTGGTATAGTTTAGGCTAAGATATTTGTGTTTTTCACCCAGTTGCGCCTGCACTTGGTATCGTTTAGGCTAAGATATTTGTGTTTTTGACCCAGTTGCGCCTGCACTTGGTATCGTTTAGGGTAAGATATTTGTGTTTTTGACCCAGTTACACCTGCATTTGGTATCGTTTAGGCTAAGATATTTGTGTTTTTCACCCAGTTACGCCTGCACTTGGTATCGTTTAGGCTAAGATATTTGTGTTTTTGACCCAGTTACGCCTGCACTTGGTATCGTTTAGGCTAAGATATTTGTGTTTTTGACCCAATTGCGCCTGCACTTGGTATCGTTTAGGCTAAGATATTTGTGTTTTTGACCCAGTTATGCCTGCACTTGGTATCGTTTAGGCTAAGATATTTGTGTTTTTCACCCAGTTACGCCTGCACTTGGTATCGTTTAGGCTAAGATATTTGTGTTTTTCACCCAGTTACACCTGCACTTGGTATCATTTAGGCTAAGATATTTGTGTTTTTGACCCAGTTACGCCTGCACTTGGTATAGTTTAGGCTAAGATATTTGTGTTTTTCACCCAGTTGCGCCTACACTTGGTATCGTTTAGGCTAAGATATTTGTGTTTTTGACCCAGTTGCGCCTGCACTTGGTATCGTTTAGGCTAAGATATTTGTGTTTTTGACCCAGTTACGCCTGCACTTGGTATCGTTTAGGCTAAGATATTTGTGTTTTTGACCCAGTTATGCCTGCACTTGGTATCGTTTAGGCTAAGATATTTGTGTTTTTGACCCAGTTACGCCTGCACTTGGTATAGTTTAGGCTAAGATATTTGTGTTTTTCACCCAGTTGCGCCTGCACTTGGTATAGTTTAGGCTAAGATATTTATGTTTTTGACCCAGTTGCGCCTGCACTTGGTATCGTTTAGGCTAAGATATTTGTGTTTTTGACCCAGTTACGCCTGCATTTGGTATCGTTTAGGCTAAGATATTTGTTTTTTTCACCCAGTTACGCCTGCACTTGGTATAGTTTAGGCTAAGATATTTGTGTTTTTGACCCAGTTGCGCCTGCACTTGGTATCGTTTAGGCTAAGATATTTGTGTTATTGACCCAGTTACGCCTGCATTTGGTATTGTTTAGGCTAAGATATTTGTGTTTTTGACCCAGTTACGCCTGCACTTGGTATTGTTTAGGCTAAGATATTTTTGTTTTTGACCCAGTGTCACTCCTGGCAGTGATTCATATTCTCACTCCAACTGTCATCGGTAAAAAAGGGTCTGTTGCATGGATAAGAACTTTCCTACTGTCTCTGTTACTGGCTTAGTGGAAAGAAATGGGCATCCTGAGCCAATATAAAAATTGCCTCATGTTTACTGACAACCACTTAATTCTCAAACAAACTGATATGGTATGTGAGAGATGTATTTACACAATGTCACTGGAGGCAAAGCTCTCACAAAAATGTACTCCTAATGTCAATAAGATTGTCAGTAGTACACACGCTGCACTCATCACGCACAATTCAAAGCAGACATATTGACCCACATATGTTGAGGCACTTGCATGTAATCTTCCTAAATCACAAAGTCCACCTAAATGAAGTACACATAACAAATACCCTCAGCAGCCCCAAATGCGCTCTTTCAAAACAACATCCATGTCAACACATAGAGATACATTTCATGGAGCCTCTACCTTTAAGCCCATAAGGCAAGTCACCACACAATCCAACATTTTAGTCATTGGAGACTCCATCGTGAGACACACTGATGTCCCTGTCACCAGGCTGAGTAAGAAGAAAGTTACAGTCAGCTGACTATTAGGGGCTAGGATCCAAGACACTATGTATGCACTCAGTTCATTGGACCGCATTTACCAATATGACTCAGTCATAATCCCTGTGGGATGAAATGACCTGAGACGTACCTCCCTAGACTATATGAAGACAGACATCATAGAGATCTCGAGAATATGTGTCTCAGGCTGGTATGAGTCTAGCATTGAGCAGCATTTTACCTTCTCCAAGGATGATGCCACAATACAAACAAAAGATGATTGACCTTAATGACTGGCTTAGTTTCTGGTGTCATTCTAAGGGGGTGCAGTATTTGTCAGCATGGAAGGAGATGGTCAACAGACCACGCTGCTTTGCCAGGGATGGTCTTCACCTCTTCCCTCTAGGATTCCGAATATTAGCTAATACATTGTCCCCCCCACTTTTTTTAGGCAATTCAAAACTGAAAGTACTTTCGACATAGCAAATCAAATCTAAAGGTATTAGTGCTCAATGCTAGGAGTCTAAACAAAAAACTCCACTCCCTAGAAGTTGTCTTTACCCTAGAGAATGCTGACATCAGTATGGTTACTAAGACATAGATTAAAGCTGCAGAGAGCACACCGACAGTGCACGATTCTAATACCTTCCACACATTTAGGCCAGCTACTTCACAGGCAGGGACTAAACTTGGAGGCATCTCTATTTACATCAAAAATAAATATACTTCAAGGCTGGTCAAACAGGACAATGCCCTTGACCTACTCCATGTTCAAATCACCATAGGTAAAATCCAATACCACTTCCTTGCAAGCTATAGGTCCCCATCTATGACCCAGGAAACCCATACCATGTATTTGGAAACACTCAACATCCACCTCAATACCATATTCATGGGTGACTTTAATTACCCCGCTGTTAACTGTGAATCCTATATAACACCAAATGTACATGTACAGAGATTCCTGTATTTTGCAATCACAAACTCCCTGGACAAGATAGTCAATACACCAACCTGGGGTGCAACCATATTGGATCTGCTCCTCACTAATATGGGGGACTGCTGCACACCCGTGCCTTCTCTGGTAAGATTAAGACCACAAAATGGTCTCCTTTGAAGTTAAAATAAAACATGAGCCCCCAGTTAAACCCTGAAATATTCAGGAACTACTCTAAGGCTAACCTCCTGCTATTAAGTGAGAATCTGGCAAAATTTCAAGCCCCCATAAACCCTGAGAACACTGCTGCCTATACAGCACTGTTCACAGAAACCCTGTACAAACATGTTAATAGCTGCATAGAGGCAGCTGTACCCACCAGGAAGAAGTCCAGAACTAACTCAAAAAATAAGCCACCCTGGTGGAATCACATAATCAATTGGCTGTATAACAGGAGGAAGAAAGCCATGGCAAAAATTAGGAGATGCAGCATCCAGCAGGACAAAATCACTCTTATCAAACTAAACAAACAACTCAGTGGACAAATAAAGTCTAGCAAAGCCAAATTTGAAGCAAGTTTGCCCTCCAAGGCCAAGGACATCCACAAAGCATTCTTTAGCTATGTCTTCAACCTCAAAGGCAGTACACAATTGTGTGCAGAGCTCATTGTGAATGGAGCCACCTATACTGAGCCAGAAGATATAGCAAACCTCCTGGATGATAAATTCAGCTCAATCTTTAACTCTCTCTCCCCCAAAACCTTCCCTCAGGAAATATCTTCAGATATAAGTTGCCATACTATCACTAGGGAACAGGTCCTTAATGCTGTTTCTAAGACCAAGAACACTGCATCAATGGGCCCAGACAATATCCCAGGATGCCTTTTAAATAGCATGGAACATGACCTATCAGGGCCTCTGCAATTACTATTTAACTGTAGCCTCCAAACAGACTTCATGCCTCATGAATACAGAAAGGCAACAGTCATCCCTCTGCACAAAGGTGGGCCATCTACAGACTCTGGAAACTACAGACCCGTAAGTCTAAGTAGTCTTATATGTAAATCCATAGAAAGAATTATCATGAAGATGATCAATAGAAATATAGTAAACCTTCAGACACTGGAACCAACCCAGTTTGATTTCATCAAGGGCAGAGCATGCCTACTCAACCTGGTGGACTTCTTTAAGAATGTCACCAAAGCAGTGGATGAGGGCAAAATTGTTCACACTGCCTACCTTGACCTGGCCAAGGCATTTGACACAATACCCCACCCATGCATTGTTGACAAGCTCATGAGGTTATGTACAAACCCATATGTCACCTGGTGGATAGCCAACTGGCTCACAGACATGACCCAGGAAGTTAGAATTGGGCAGTCTATTTCTACAAAGAGGCTAGTCATAAGTGGAGTCCCTCAGGGATCAGTCCTTGGACCGCTCCTTTTCAGTATTTACTTCTCAGAAGCCAAGGCCAATGTCAGTGGTCTCTGGCTGACTAAATTTGCAGATGATTGCAAATTAGGAGCTGTTAATGAATCTCACACTGACACAAATATTCTCCAGGAGGGGTCAACATAGACAAACAACTGGTGTCAGAGCCATGAACTAAAACTAAATGCCATGAAATGCATACTATTATCCTTTGGGAAGTCATTCATCCCTAGTAACTACTGTGATGCCCCAGCACTGGCCCAGTAATTAAGGAGTCTCAATCAGGCCAAGAAGTCTGGCAACAGTGGGGGGCATTCACACTGGGAGGATGACAAGCATGCACACAGTAAAGTGCAATTTCCCTTAAGAGCACACAGAGACCACAGTTAGTCTGGGGCTGGTTTCTCCCTCTTTCTCCAGATCCCCAGTAAGACTCCCCACTGGCACAGCTCTAGGGTTGAGATATCAGCTGAGTGGCCAAACCAAGACCTCCAGTACCCTCTCTGTCCAACCAGTGCTTCGTGTCCCTGCCCATGTAGCTTGACACACACACACACACACACACACACACACACACACACACACACACACACACACACACACACACACACACACACACACACACTCTTTGAGGTTTGATTTACACACACACACACACACACACACACACACACACACACACACACACACACCTGGGAAAGACTGGCACAAGTGTACTAGCTATTCCCCCTTCTGCCCAGACTATAATGTATTTTCCACTGCCACCAGCCACTACTTAGCTACTTTAAGGCCCCTAGAGAAGGGTGTCCAGTTTTACTGTGTAAGGTTACTATTGATCCCAAATGGTAGTTTGACGAAGAGCCAGGCTATTAGGAGTGGCTTATACAGTGTCACCATACAGATATGTAAGTACTCTAAGAGCTTAAATATCTCTAAACAGACCAGCCACAATACTTCACTATATTCCTAACTGTATCTAAGAAATTACTCTACCCTAGTTAGCTTACTTACAGCAAGGCACATGCAGATGTGATGAGTGGATGTTTCCAGGTCAAAGATAAAATACAAAATGCACAGTCTCGCTCTCTCTCTCTCTCTTTGTCAGAGAGTTCTTTTATTAATATCTCAAATATTGCTGCTGGGATATTGCAGCATGACATATCTTTTTTGTCACCTGACTTCAGTTCCCAGGCTCACAAACAACCATTGCTATAAACTGCTAGCATTTAGCATCTCCCAGTGAAAATGCATAGTCTTCAGATGTTTGCAACTGCTGGAAGACATAAAACAATAAAACACTTACAAAACAACAGAGAGTGTCCCCTAGTGTAGACATCCTGTCTCCTGTTGACTGAAACTGAAAGATAACATCTCTTGTTTATGGTCCATCAATAAAGTACTTCAATCTCAACTATTCTTAAGGTTTGCAAGCTAATCTCCTGTTAAAATACATACATCTAAACAATTCCAATAGAGTATAAAAATATCTCTTCAGCACGTATACATGGAATAGGACATACAGTTCTAATATAGTGGTAACACAAGCAATTGCATCCTGCTGATATTCACAAATGATATTCACACCAACCACAACTCTTATCCCTCTCCCACCTCTTCCAACCCAGACAATAAAAACCTCTTCTCCCTTAAACCCATTTCCACTGCTTACATAAAATCACTCCTTCTCAAGCTCAAGCCCTGCTCTCCCTCCACAAATAACCTTTCTGTTGTCTTCCATAGCTTACTTGGAATCCCTGCTAATCAACAGATACATTCAAGAAGCCACAGTACCAGACATTTGGAAATCCTTCTTCACCATTCCTTTACACAAAGATGGGAATTATACTGACACATCTAACTATAGACCCATAGCCATACTTTCCCCTTTCTCTAAAATTCTTGAAAAATGCTAAACTTTCTCCTTTAGGAAAACCTTCTAACACCCACTCGACATGGTTTCCGGACAAACCACAGCACTTTCACTGCACTGCATGTTTATATTTTACACACACTGTAGCTGAAGCCAGAGACAATAATCAACTTGTATCCTGTCTTTTCCTTGATCTTTGTAAAGATTTTAATACAGTTTCTCACTCTATACTTTTGTCTAAATGTGTCCATCTCAATCTCTCTTGTCCCTCCCTTGGCTGGCTTACTAGTTACCTCACCAACATACAAAAACCCGTTAGGTGGCTCTCTTCTTGCTCCTCCTTCCTACCCATCACATCTGGAGTACCTCAGGGTTCTATCCTGGGCCCCCTTCTGTTCAATAATTTCACCAACAACTTCCAAACCTCCTGAAAACAATCCTCCCTAATTCAGTATGCTGATGATTCTATACTCACTTCCATTTCTATCGCTATCTCTGATCTCCATGCTCTCACGCAGGCCTCTTTCCTATCCATTGCAAAGTAGCTCTCTGATAATCAGCTCATCTTAAATAAATAATAAAAAAACTAAACTCTTGCTATTTTTCCCACATTGTCTCTCAAAATAAATCAACCTTTGTCATCACATCCTCTGATACAACCACTATTAAACCTGATCCCCACACTAAGCTATTAGGGACCATCATAGATGATAAACTTAAATTTAACTTGCATATCCTCCTAAGTATTAAAAAAAACACCAAAAACTTGGTCTACTATATAAAAATCAGAAATTTCTTACCTCTAACTCTAGACTCTCCCTTGCTCAGACTCTCCTTCTCCCCTCCCTTCTCTATTCCGCTCCAATCCTTACTAACTTCCAATCCGCACTCTTGACTAAACTCCAACAAACATACCACAAAATTGCTAGATTTGTCACTATCACACCACACAACTCTCACCACTGCCTTTCACTCAGTTCTCTTCAATGGCTGGAACTCCCACAACAACTCCTACTATCACAATTTCAAATCGCACACTTAATACTATATAAGCTATCTTCCTGCCCTTCTCTCTCCCCTCCCTTGTTTCATATTACACCCCCACTCATCTGCTTTGTACCTCCAATCAGCAATTCCTCAATATTTATAAAACATTGGAAAATTACTGGATAAATGCTCTGTAGCCCAAGCTTGGAACAAACTCCATCTAGCTATAAGATCCATCCCCACTGCAGTCACTTCAAAAAGGAACTTAGACTACTCCTGTTTAACACAAAGTCCTGCTACGGTCATGACCCTACCTAATTCTTCTCTCACTAATGCCCTACCACTATTTTATTACACAGTCACCTCACACCATTATTTCCTATTCTTCCTTCTTAACAGATTGTTTTACTACTCTTAGACCCAAATGCTTAACCTCTACATTCACATGTAAGTACATCATTACTACTTTAAATGTCTTCTCTGTACTGGTATTATAGCTATGTTTTTATTTTTGCTCTGTTTGCTTTAGGTAATATACTTCCTATTTGCTATTTGCTTTAAGTACTTAATAAGACTTCTAAGATTTATGTTGTACTTATAAATATGCTTGACATATTCAAAAAATGTCTTCTCTGTACTTGTACTATAGCTGTATATTGATCTTTTAATATTCGCCTTATGTGCTAGAGTTTTGACTTGCTATATTGCTGTTTTTAGCACATAAGACCTCTAAGCTTGTGTTGTACTTCAAATATGCTTATCATACTGTATTTCTATGTATTGGAGCTTTTCTCCTCAGGTCTCTACTGAAAATGGGCCAACCCGGTTTACAAATGTCAAATAAATAAAAAATAAATAAATAAAATGACATAGAACTATTTACAAAATTCCAGATAGTTAGGTTGGCAGTGTCTCAGTTTGGTTAAATTTCTATATAAATCATATTAATATTCATAAATGGTATATAATTTTTTACAAAATTCCAGCTAGCTGGGCTGGCAATATTTCCCTTGGTGGGAAATCGTTCTGTGCTACACAACTTATAAACAAAGTTATAGCATCTAAATCCAAGAAAGTCATTATTCCACTGTATTCGGCATTCATCAGACCTATCATTGAGTACAATGCCCCCTTTGGTATGTACCTAACCAGGCATATCCAACAATTGGAATGTCCACAGAGGTTCCTCACTAAAATAATACAGGGCGTAGGTAAAATATCCTATACAGACCTCCTCAAGGCTCTATCTCTATATTCTGTCTCCTCAAGGCTTTTGAGGGGAGATCTATGCCTGGCATACATGGCATTATCAGAACCCACTCTGATGGACATCCTGCATATCCACAAAACAAACAGTACCAGAATTACCCATTCTAAAGACTTAAACCTTGCCTGTGATATAAACAGGACTCACTGGAGAGATAAGTGTGTATCCCAGAAACTACCACATCTATGGAACAGGATCACCATCCATGTGAAGCAGAATTCCTCTCTAAGCCAATTCAATTGCAATATGGACAATGGGATAGAAAACCAGAAATTCACCCCTGGTTTGACACCTATGTCTCTAACGGACACAGGTAACCTCTAAATGGTTCCTCTCCCAGGAACATGCTTACGTTTATCAAGGAAAACAGAACTTGTCAGAGATGTGGGATGTATGACTAGGCTTAAGAAGGCCTTAGTGGCCGTTAGCCTAGTAAACACCTATGAACCTGTAAGTACGTTTTATTGAAATGTTGCACTGCGCTAAGTTATTTATGATGACTGCTGCTGTGTTTTCATTTCTTTTTTATTGCTATTTTTTGCATTTCATCACTGTAAAGTGTATTTGGTGTCCCTAGATCTAGTTGCAGCTAGAGTGCTTTGAAATCAAACCAAGCAGAAACTTTGCAGTGTGTAGGGTGTGAAGTTTACTCTTTGAAATATGTTATGCACCTGGATTGCTAATAAAACTTGTATTTTAAAGTTTGGATTTTTTTAGCGAACTAAGTGCATAACATATTTCAAAGAGTGAAATTCACACCCTCCCCATTACAAAGTTTCAGCTTGGTTTGTTTTTCATCCAGTATACATTGCATACTGGGGTTTTATAAGACTTTGAGGGGTACCACAGCTTTTTCTTTGTGCTTTGAAATCACTTTAAAGTGTGTTCTTCATTGCTGCGTTGTCTGCCTAGGAATCATCTAGTAATTACTTGCTGTAGCTAGCTGTTTGATTTGTTTATGGTTCTTTTCACTTGTGGCTAACTAAAGTGAGCTTTACACTAAGACGACTGGGACAGCAGTTATACTGGCAGTAGAAAGGTACCCTGGCCTGCCTGAGCTGGAAACACACAGGGTGACTTAAAGTGAGATCATTTTATTAGCCAAAGAGCTTTTTAGGTGGTTTGGTTACTTTTCAATTAAGTCTATAAATTCTGCTGTTTGTCACACAGTGGCATTTAGCAGTGTCGTGTATAAATGCAGCCCATGGGAATTAATTTTCCTTATAAAGTTTCCCCTTTAACTTTACACAGTACTCAGTTGTGCAAAGAGCAACTTGTTTGCTTGCTAAGTAGTACTGCCCCACAAATTCAGACAAACACAGTCTAGCAGTAGCACTGCCTCAAGTATTCAGATGTACACAGTATAGCAGTAGCAGTGTCTCACTAATTCAGACATACAGAGCCTAGCAGTAGCAGTGCTGCATGTACTCAGACATACACAGCCTAGCAGTAGCAGGGCATCAGTAATTCAGACATACACAGCCTAGTAGTAGCAGTGTCTCACTAATGCAGACATACACAGCTGAGCAGTAGCAGTGTCTCACTAATTCATACATACACAGGCAAGCAGTAGCAGTGTCTCACTAATTCAGACATACACAGCCAAGCAGTAGCACTGCTGCATGTACTCAGACATACACAGCCTAGCAGTAGCAGTGTGTCACTAACTCAGACATACACAGCCTAGCAGTAGCAGTGTCTCACTAATTCAGACACACAAAGCCTAGCAGTAGCAGTGGTCCATGTACTCAAACATACACAGCCTAGCAGTAGCAGTGTCTCACTAAGTCAGACATACACATCCTAGAAATAGCAGTGTCACACCAATTCAGACATACAAAACCTAGCAGTAGCAGTGTCTCACTAATTCAGAAATACACAGCCTAGCAGTAGCAGTGTCTCACTAATTCAGACATACACATCCTAGCAGTCGCACTGCCTCACTAATTCAGACATACACATCCTAGCAGTAGCAATGCTGCATGTACTCATATATATACAGCACAGTAGTAGACATGTCACACGTATTCAGACATACACAGCCTAGCAGTAGCAGTGTCTCACTAATTCAGGCATACACAGCCTAGCAGTAGCAGTATCTCACTAATTCATAGGTTCATAGGTTCATAGGTTTATACTAGGCTATCTGCCCTAAGGCATTTATAAGCCTAGCCCAGAGTTTTTGTGGCTTACGCCACCCCTTATGTTAAAAAATACTGTGCCCATTAGTTTGTTGTACCTCTGTCCAGCAGTGACACAGAGATGATTCCCGGGGTAAACCTACGATCTCCCATCCACCGGTCAAGATTTCTCTTGAACAGAGCCAGCGAGGCGCTCTGCCTCACATGGACTGGGATTTTATTCCACAACATAGGGAGTCTCTGGGTGACAAATCTATCCCTCCAGCATGTCCTATTTATATCCATGCTAAGGTTTAAGTCGCTTGCTCTAATGGATCTGGTAGATTTGGATTTTTTGAGGTGGAGCATGTCCATTAATTCCGGGTTGGACATGGCCTTGTATGTTAGGCACAGGTCACCTCTGAGCTGACGGTATGCGACTGAATAGAGCTGGAGTTTCTTCAGTCTGGCAGCATATGACAGATTTTGGAGTCCCTTTATCCTTTTGGTGAGGAACTTTTGAGGTCACTCCAATTGCTGCAGGTGTCGGGTGAGATACATCCCGAATGGGGCATTGTACTCGATCATTGGTCTGATAAGTGAAGAGTACAGGGGAACAATGACCTCACTTGATCTGGGTGTGAATCCCTTCATGATCAGGTGGGCAATGTAGAAGGTTTTTCTAACCACATTAGCAATGTGAGTGTCAAAAGAAAGGCCACTGTCAACCTGTGTCCCCAGGTCCCTGATAACCTCTTCTGTGCTTAGTGGATTGCCACCTATATGGTAGCTTGGGGTTACCTTGTTTTTCCTGAAGGGTATGATTATACATTTTTTGGCATTTAACTTCAGGCCATGGCTCTGGCACCAGCTATCCATTTCTGTGAGACCCCTCTGAAGGATATCTGTGTCCGATATACTTTCCACTATAGCTCCCAGTTTGCAGTCATCTGCAAACTTTGTCAGCCATAGTCCTCCTATGTTAGCCAATACTTTTGAGAAGTAGATGCCGAACAACAGGGGGCCAAGGACTGAGCCCTGTGGGACACCACTTGTGACCGACTTGGAGTCTGAAATGGCACCAGCTACTCTAACCCTGTGGGTTCTGTCCTTTAGCCAGTTTGCAACCCATCTTGCGACATATGGGTTTACATTTAAGCTGGTAAGTTTCTCTATAATAACCGAGTGGGGTATTGTGTCGAAAGCTTTTGCAAGGTCAAGGTAGGCTGTATGGACTGCCTTTCCCTCATCAATGGCCTTGGTGACTGTTTCGAAGAAGTCGACCAAGTTCAAAAGGCATGATCTGCCCTTGACAAAGCCAAACTGGGTCGGGTCCAATGTCTGCAAGTCCCCTATGTCTTTGTTTATGAGTTCCATTATGATCCTCTCCATAGCTTTGCAGACCAGGCTTGTTAAGCTTATGGGGCGGTAATTACCAGGGTCCGTAGAGGCACCGCTTTGTGGAGTGGGACCACAGTTGCCATACGCCACTCCTTGGGCACGTATCCTGTGGTAAGGCTAAGATTAAACAGCTGCCTTATGTGCGGGTTTAGTTCCTCATTGAGTTCGTGTAGCACACAGCCGGGGACACCATCCAGTCCCATTGATGCTGTGTTTTTAGCTTTAGAGAGAGCAGCTTTAACCTGTGCATTGGAGATGTCTGGGAGGCTGCACTCCACTGGGATAGTTATCTCTCCTTTTGGGGGGGGAGAGGGGGGTGAGGTTTGCACTGAACCTGTCTGCCAGTATGTTGGCAATGTCTGTGGGTTCAGTGATTTTTGTATCATTTTGGACTAATTCTGAGCATATCTGGGAGTTTCCACCCAGGTTTCTAACATAGCTGAAGAAGGCCTTATGATTGTCTTTTGAATCTATTGCAATTTTTCTCTCAAAGTTGGCCTTGGATGATTTTATGAGTGCTCGTATTTTTTTACTAATAATGATCAAGGGTGTCTTCTCTTTTATGGATTTTGCTCTATCATGTAACAGCTTTCTCCTCTTATTGTAAAGTTTGTTTATGGCTGGGGTCCACCAGACTGGACGTTTGCCCTTGGTGGAAAGAGTCTTGGTTTTATTAGGGATTGCCTGATCCATGCTTTCCTGGAGGTGTTCGTAGACATACATACACAGCCTAGCAGTAGCAGTGTCTCACTAATTCAGACATACACAGCGTAGCAGTAGCAGTGCCTCAGTAATTCATACATACACAGATAGCAATAGCACTGTTGCATGTACTCAGACATACACAGCATAGCAGTAGCAGTGCCTCACTAATTCAGACATACACAGCCTAGCAGTAGCAGTGCTGCATGCACTCAGACATACACAGACTAGCAGTAGCAGTGCCTCACTAATTCAGACATACACAGCCTAGCAGTAGCAGTGCTGCATGCACTCAGACATACACAGACTAGCAGTAGCAGAGCGTCCCATATTCAGACATACACAGCCTAGCAGTAGCAGTGCCTCACTAATTCAGACATACACAGCCTAGTAGTAGCAGTGCTGCATGTACTCAGAAATACACAGCGTAGCAGTAGAACTGCCACACATATTGAGGCATTCAAACTCTAGCAGTAGCAGTGTCACACATATTCAGAAATACACAGCCTAGCAGTAGCAGTGCCACACGTATTCAGACATACAAAGCATAGCACTAGCAGTGCTGCATGTACTCAGACATACTCAGCCTAGCAGTAACAGAGCCTCTCATATTCAGACATACACATCCTAGCAGTATCAGTGCCTCACTAATTCAGACATACACAGCCTAGCAGTAGCACTGCTGCATATACTCAGATATACACAGCCTAGCACTAGCAGTGTCTCAGTAATTCTGACATACACAGCCTAGCAGTAGCAGTGCTTCATGTACTCAGACATACACAGCATAGCAGTAGAAGTGCCTCAGTATTTCAGACATACACAGCCTAGCAGTAGCACTGCTGCATGTACTCAGACATACGGAGCATAGCAGTAGCAGTACCTCTCTAATTCATACATACACAGGCAAGCAGTAGCAGTGTCTCACTAATTCAGATATACACAGCCCAGCAGTAGCACTGTCTCACTAATTCAGATATACACAGCCTAGCAGTAGCACTGTCTCAATAATTCAGACATACACAGCATAGCAGTAGCAGTACTGTGCCACACATATACAGACATATACAGCCTAGCAGTAGCAGTACACTGCCACACATATACAGACATATACAGCCTAGCAGTAGCAGTGTCTCATTAATTCAGACATACACAGTGTAGCAGATGCAGTGTCTCACTAATTCAGACATACACAGCCTAGCAGTTGCAGTGCCTCACTAATTCAGAAATACACAGCCTAGCAGTAGCATTGCCACACGTATTCAGACATTCACAGCCTAGCAGTAGCAGTGCCACACGTATTCAGACATACACAGACTAGCAGTAGCAGTGCCACACGTATTCAGACATTCACAGTCTAGCAGTAGAAGTGCCACACGTATTCAGACAAAAACAGCCAAGCAGTAGCAGTGCCTCAGTAATTCAGACATACACAGTCTAGCAGTAACAGTATCTCACTAATTCAGACATACACAGCCTAGCAGTAGCAGTGCCACATGTATCAGGCATACATAGTCTAGCAGTAGCACTGCTGCATGTACTCAGACATACACAGTGTAGCAGTAGCAGTGCCACACATAATCAGACATACACAGCATAGCAATAGCAGTGCCACACTAATTCAGACATACACAACATAGCAGTAGCAGTGCTGCATGTACTCAAACATACATAGCGTAGCAGTAGCAGTGCCACAAGTTTTTAGACATACACAGCCTAGCAATGTCTCACTAATTCAGACATGCACAGCATAGCAGTAGGATTGTAACATGTATTCAGACATACACAGCCTAGCAGTAGCAGTGTTTCTCTAATTGAGACATACACAGCCTAGCAGTAGCACTGTCTCACTAATTCAAACATACACATCCTAGCAGTAGCAGTGTCTCAATAATTCAGACATACACAGCCTAGCACTAGCAATGCCTCACTAATTCAGACATACACAGCCTAGCAGTAGCAGTGTCTCACTAACTCAGACATCCACAGCATAGCAGTAGGAGTGCCACATGTATTCAAACATACACAGCCTAGCAGGAGCAGTGTCTCACTAACTGAGACATACAAGCCTAGCAGGAGCAGTGTCTCACCAATTCAAACATGCACAGCATAGCAGAGCAGTGTCACATGTATACAGACATATGGAGCCTAGCAGTAGCAGTGTCTCACTAATTCAGACATACACAGAGTAGCATTAGTAGTGCTGCATGTACTCAGGCATACACAGCCCAGCAGTATCAGTGCCACACATATTCAGACATACACAGCCTCGCAGTAGCAGTGCCACACGTATTCAGACATACACAGCCTTGCAGAAGAAGTACCTCACTAATTCAGACATACATAGCCTAGCAGTAGTAGTGTCTCAGTTATTCAGGCATACACACCCTAGCAGTAGTAGTGTCACATGTATTCAGACATATACAGCCTAGCAGTAGCAGTGTCTTACTATATCAGACATAGACAGCATAGACGTAGCAGTGCTGCATGTAATCAGACATACACAGCCTAGCAGTAGCAGTGTCTCACTAATTCAGACAAACACAGAGTAGCAGTAACAGTGCAACATGTATTCAGACATACACAGCCTAGCAGTAGCAGTGCATCACTAATTCAGACATATACAGTGTAGCAGTAGCAGTTATGCATGTACTCAGACATACACAGCCTAGCAGTAGCAGTGCCTCACTAATTCAGATATACACAGCTTAGCAGTAGTAGTGTCTCACTAATTCAGACATACACAGCCTAGCAGTAGCAGTGCCACATGTATTCAGACATAAATAGCCTAGCAGTAGCAGTGCTGCATGTACTCAGACATACACAGCCTAGCAATAGCAGAGTCTTACATATTCAAACATACACTGCCTAGCAGTAGCAATGCTACATGTATTCAATCATATACAGCCTAGCAGTAGCAGTGCTATATGTACTCAGACATACACAGCATAGCAGTAGCAGTGCCACACGTATTTATATGTTCATAGGTTGGTACTAGGCTATTGGCCCTAGGGCCTATACAAGCCAAGCCATAACAATTCCCTGGCTATTTCTTCCCACACTATTTATTCCCTGGACCCCTGTCTAGTAGGACAACTGACACGATCCCTGGGGTGAATTTCCTTTCTCCCATCCAATCATCAAGGTTCTTTTTGAAAAGGGCAAAAGAGGCGCTTTGCTTGACATGTATGAGCAGTCTATTCCAGAGTCTGGGGAGTCTCTGGGTCAGGGCCTATCCCTCCAGCATGTTGTATTTATTATGATGACAAGATTTAGATCCCTGGAGTGTGTGGCTCTGAGGGATTGGGATTTCTTTAAGTGTAGCATGTCCAACAGCTCTGGGTTTGACATGGCCTTGTATGTTAAGCCTCAGAGTAGACGATATGTGACAGAGTATAGCTGGAGTTTTTTTAAGGTGGTCAGCATAGGGCATCTGCTTTAGGCCTGTTATTCTTTTAGTGAGGTATTTCTGTGGCCTTTCCAGTTCTGCAGATGTCTTGAGAGGTACATACCAAATGGGGTGTTGTATTCTATAATGGGTCTAATGAGGGATGAGTACAGTGGGACAATGACCTCCTTTTTTCTGGATGAAAAGCCCTTAGTGGTCAGGATTTCCTGACTGTTGTGGCGATGTGGTTATTGAAGGTTAGACCACTGTCCACCTGTGTCCTTAAGTCTCTTATCACACTTTTGGTGTTTAGTGTACTGCCACCTATGTGATAATTCATGGGTACATGTTTTTTTCCCAAAGGGGATGACTATGCCTTTCTTGGCATTCAGCTTGAGCCCATGGCTCTGGAACCAAGCATCTGTTTCTGTAAGGCTCTTTTGTAGAGAATCCACATCATTTGGGGATTCAATAATGGCTCCCAGTTTGCAGTCATCTGCAAACTTTGTTAGCCAGAGTTCCTTAGTGTTGGCCTGTACTTCAGAGAAGTAGATGCCAAACAAGACAGGTCCCAGGACTGAACCCTGAGGTACTCCACTCATCACTTGTCTGGAGCTGGATTTGGAGTCAGCTACTTTTACAGTGTGGGTTTTGTCAGTAAGCCAGATGGCAACCCATCGAGTGATGTAAGGATTAATGCCCAGCTTCATAAGTTTATCTATGATTCCAGAGTGGGGCAAAGGCCTTGGCGAGGTCCAGATAGGCTGTGCGGACTGGAGACTGATTCGAAGAAGTCATTAATGTTCAGGAGACAAGATTGGCCCTTTACAAACCCTAACTCGGTGGGGTCCAGTATTTTAAGGTTCCAATGTCTTTGTTTATAAGTTCCATGATAATACGTTCCATGGCCTTGCAGATCAGGCACGTCAGACTGACGGGATGGTAGTTCCCAGGATCCAAGGTGAATCCCCCCTTGTGGAGTGGGATAACTGTAGCTGTGTTCCACTCAGTGGGCACAAAGCCTGAGGTGAGGGTATGATTAAACATGACACTTAGGTGAGGTGTCAGTTAATTTTGTAGTTCATGTAGTACATAGCCCGTGATGTCATCTGGTCCCATGGATGCTGTATTCTTAGCTTTGGAGAGTGCGTTTTTTACCTGTGTGGCCATTATTACCAGAATTTGGCAATCTTCCAGTATTGAGATGGGCCATTTAGGGGGTGAGAGGGGGGTGAAGATGGCACTGAATTGATCTGCCAGGATATTGGCAATATCCTTGGGATCAGTATATTTAATGCCATTCTGTTGTAGCTCAGAACAGATCTGAGCATTGCCATTTAGATTCTTGACATAGTTATAGAATGCCTTGTGGTTGTCTTTGGAATCTTTGGCAATTTTATTTTTGTAACTAGCTTTGGAGGATTTTATGAGGGCTCTCAGCTTCTTACTGAGGCTGGTAAGGGAGTTTTTTGCATCCTGGAATTTTCCTCTTTTCTGCAACAGTTTTTTCCTTTTGTTGTAAAGTTTGTTTATGGCAGGGGTCCACCAGATTGGCTTCCTTTTTTGGGGGGAGAGCATCTTGGTTCTATTTGGGATGGCACAATCCATGCATGAGTGGATGTGCTCGTACAGTGCCTTACTGAAGGACTCAGCAGTCGAACTTTCAGTTCCCGTATGCATGGGTGTCATGAATTTTGTAACTTCTGACTTGAGTAGCATGAAGTTGGCCTTGGAGAAGATTTTATGGAGGTTTTCTTACTGGAGGGTGGGGGTGGGATGTGGATGTTAAGGGTGATTAGCTTATGGTCTGACCTGACCAACGAGGGGGTGACCATAGTTGTGGAGCATCGATTTCCCATGTTGGTAATGACCAGTTCTATGATATTGGAGCCCCTGGTGGGACTATGGATTAGATGATCCAGGGCATTGGAATTTATGAATTCCAAGAACCGTTGGGCAAAGGTGCTGGTGCATGAGTAGTTTTCTCAGTTAATGACAGGGTAGTTGAAATTATCCAGTATTAGGGTGTTTGGTTGTATATTAATATTTTCCAATATGTTTAGAAAGGTGTAGTGATAATCATGGGGCATGGTGGGGGATCTGTAGCAAGCTGCAATTTGGATTGCAGTCTTACCTAGTGTTAGTTGCACCTGGAGAATTTCAGATGCATTGTGTTTGGCAACTAACCTAGTGGTGTGAATATCCTTGGTGAATATGGACACTCCTCCACCTTTAGTGTTTTGATCCTGGTTTGGTAGCCGAAAAGTGTGGTAAGAGTTGTAGCCTGGTATTGCAGGGGTGCTTTCTGGAGCCTTAAACCAGGTCTCAGTTACTGCACAGATAGCAATGTTCTCCATTTTTAGGAGTGCCTCAAGAGAGTGCATTTTGAGGTTTAGACTTGTAGCATTGAGTAGCATTACCTTCAGATTTTGCATGCTTGTACCTGCTATGGTGGTGGTTTTGTCCTTGGAACTTTGCCTAAAAAAGGCACTATAGGGGTGGCAAGAGCCTTAGCCAGTAACCTGAATCCCAGGGGCAACAGGTGCATACCATCTCTGGCAAAGCATTGTGGTCTGTCGATCATGTCGTCCCAGGCAGACAGATACTGGATCCCCTTTGAATGACAGCAGAAGTTTAGCCAATTGTTGAAGTCAATCATTTTGTCCTTATATTGTAGTATCACTCTGGGTGAAGGCAGGATGCTACTCAGGGCTAGGGTCATACCTGCCTGAGCCACATGATCTGAGAGCTCTTCCATGTCTCTTTTCATGTAGTCCAGGGAGGTAAGTCTCAAGTCATTCACTCCAACATGGACAATGACAGAGTCATATTTGCACTTGTTGTGGAGTGACTTGAGTGCATGAGTTATGTAGCGGATCCTGGCACCCGACAGGCAGCTCACTGTAATTTTCTCCTTGTTCAGCCTAATGAGTGGGACATCAGTGTTCCTGACTATAGAGTCACCTATGACTAAAGTGTTAGGTACGTTGTCTTGCCTTAGGGGCTGTTGCTGGGTGGCACAATGGTGTTGTGATCTATGTGACACTTTGGTTGTGATTGGTGTTTGTTTACATTTCAGCTTCAGAGGTCCTTGTTGCTTGGGCAGGTTACAGTTAAGGGCCTCCGCATATGTGGATTTAGTGTTGCTATGTGTGGGTGTTGGTGGTGTGAGTTTAGAAGGGCTATGTGTTGCTTGAGGTGTAGTGTGGGTGTTAACCTTCTCCTCTTGACTGTCTAGCACAATCTTGGGTGGAGAGAGCGCTGCTTAAAGTTTGGCTATGTAAGTGCATCTCTCACAGGTTGTAGTGTTGGGTGGTAGGAGGAGAGGGTTGTCTGTGTATATGAGGCAATTGCTGCATTGCCCCAGTATGTCCAGATTCACCAGGTGGACAGGAGAAATTAACAAAACTTGACCCTTGGACATGCCTGGTTTGGTGCTTTTTTTTTTTTTTTTTTAAAGTACATGAGCTGTTTTCCCTTACCTTAGCAAGGTACTTTGCAGTTATAGGCTGTTTAGTACCTATGATTAATTTCTACTTATTAATAAGGAGAGTTGCGTGCTTGTATCAGTTTAAGGCTTCCTAGTGCTTTCCAGCAGTTATTAGAGCAAGTGCTAGTCACAGGGATGCTTAAAGGTAAGATGAAAAAAATGGTTTATCCTAAACACTGCAGTGTGAACTAGAGAAGTTAGATGTGAAAGTAGGTAACTTAAGTTTTACCTGTCTAAAAAGGTAAGTTTTAGTGAAGAGTCACTATTTTTAAAACAGCAAGATAGAGTGAAAGGGGGTCATCACTTTTGTATTCTAGTACTATGGAATACAGTAGGATGGCCAATAAATTTAAATAGCTGAAAGGGCGTGATTTCACAAAATGATAATTTTGTGCTTACTCACACAAGCCAGTGAAAGCAGAGAGGAAATAAGATATATGGTCAAATTAACATGAGGCAGGCAGCTAGAAAGACAGTGGTATTTAAGAACACAACAGTGACTGGGGGGAGGAGTGGGGAAAATTTCTGTCTTACTCACAAGAAACAGAGCTGTGGTGACTTTTGAAGTTTTAATATGCAGTTAAAAACAGAACACAAGCAAAACACAAGGTAAAGAAAACAAATTACAGTATTCAAAATATAAAAAGGCAATAAACCAATACAAAATACAACAAATAAAAAGCAAACCAACCTTTCCCTCACAGCAAAGTGCAGCAGAATCTTGGTGAGCCTTTCCAATAAAGCTCTGAAATGTTTTGTTTTACCCCTTAAATACACGGTTTAGTTCATAGCTCCACCCCCTCAGTTTACAAATGATTAACCTTAAGTGACCTCTTATGTATGAGTCCTTAATTGATCAGGTCTAATTTCTGCCTGACTCACTAGAAAATACAACAAATAAAAAGCAACCCAACCTTTCCCTCACAGCAAAGTGTAGCAGAGTCTGGGTGAACCTTTCCAATAATATACATACACAGCCAAGCAGTGGCAGTGTCTCACTACTTCAGACATGCACAGCCTAGCAGTAGCAGTGTCTCACTAATTCAGACATACACAGCCTAGCAGTAGCAGTGTCTCACTAATTCAGACATACACAGTGGAGCAGTAGCAGTGCCTCACTAATTCAGACATACACAGCTTAGCAGTAGCAGTGCTGCATGTACTCAGACTTACACAGCCTAGCAGTAGCAGTGCCTCACTAATACAGACATACACAGCATAACAGTAGCAGTGCCTCACTAATTCAGACATACGCAGCCTAACAGTAGCAGTGCCTCATTAATTCTGACAAACACAGCCTAGCAGTAGCAGTGCTGCATGTACTCAGACATACACAGCCTAGCAGTAGCAGACCCTCATATATTCAGACATACATAGCCTAGCAGTAGCAGTGCCAGATGTATTCAGACACACACAGCCTAGCAGTAGCAGTGCCACACTAATTTAGACATACACAGCCTAGCAGTAGCAGTGCTGCATGTACTCAGACATATACCGTCTAGCAATAGCAGAGTCTCACGTATTCAGTCATACACAGCCTAACAGTAGCAGTGCCTCACTAATTCTGACAAACACAGACTAGCAGTAGCAGTGCTGCATGTACTCAGACATACACAGCCTAGCAGAAGCAGTGCCACACTAGTTTAGACATACATAGCCTAGCAGTAGCAGTGCTGCATGTACTCAGACATACACCGCCTAGCAATAGCAGTGTCTCACGTATTCAGTCATACACAGCCTAACAGTAGCAGTGTCTCACTAATTCAGACATACACAGCCTAGCAGTAGCAGTGCTGCATGTACTCAGACATACACAGCCTAGCAGTAGCAGTGCAAAGCTAGTTATGGAAATTAAATTGCCAAAGATTCCAAAGACAACCACAAAGCATTCTATAACTATGTCAAGAATCTAAATGGCAATGCTCAGATCTGCTGTGAGCTACAGCAGAATAGCATTAAATATACTGATCCCAAGGATATTGCTAATATCCTGGCAGATCGATTCAGATCCAACTTCACCCCCTCTCACCCCCTAAATGGCCCATTTCAATACCAGAAGATTGCAAAATTCCAGTAATAACGGCCACACAGGTAAAAAACGCACTCTCCAAAGCTAAGAATACAGCATCCATGGGACCAGATGACATCCCGGGCTGTGTACTACGTGAACTACAAAATGAACTGGCACCTCACCTAAGTGTCATGTTTAATCATACCCTCACCTCAGGCTTCATGCCCACTGAGTGGTGCACAGCTACAGTTATCCCACTCCAAAAGGGGGATACACCTTGGATCCCAGGAACTACTGCTCCATCAGTCTGATGAGCCTGATCTGCAAGGCCCTGGAACGTATTATCATGGAACTTATAAACAAAGACATTGGCAACCTTAAAACACTGGACCCCACCAGTTTGGGTTCATGAAGGGCCGAACTTGTCTCCTGAACCTGACTGACTTCTTTGAATCAGTTTGCAGAGCCATGGACAAAGGTATGGCAGTCCACACAGCCTATCTGGACCTTGCCAAGGCCTTTGACACCATCACCCACTCTGAATCATAGGTAAACTTACTAAGCTGGGCATTAATCCCTACGTCACTCGATGGGTTGCCAACTGGCTTACTCACAGAATCCACACTGTAAAAGTAGCTGACTCCAAATCCAGCTCCAGACAAGTGAGAAGTGGAGTACGTCAGGGTTCAGTCCTGGGACCTCCCTCGTTTGGCATCTACTTCTGTGAAGTACAGGCCAACACTAAGGGACTCTGGCTAACCAAATTCGCAGATAACTGTAAACTGGGAGCCATTATTGAATCCCCAAATGATGTTAATGCTCCACAAAAGGGCCTTAAAGAAACAGAAGCTTGGTGCCAGAGCCATGGGCTCAAGCTCAATGCCAAGAAATGTATAGTTATCGCTTTTGGGAAAAGCAAGTACCCATGAATTACAATATAGGTGGTAGTACACTAAACACTGAAAGTGTGATAAGAGACTTAGGGACACAGGTGGACAGTGGTCTCACCTTCAATAACATCACCACAACAGTCAGGAAATCCTTCTTTGTGCCACACCTCATCACTAAGGGCTTTTCATCCAGAAAAAAGGAGGTCATTGTCCCACTGTACTCATCCCTCATTAGACCCATTATATAATACAATGCCCCATTTGGTATGTACCTCTCAAGACACAAGAATCACAGGCCTAAAGCAGATGCCCTATGCTGACTCCAGCAATACTCTGCTGCATATTGTCTACTCTGAGGCAATATCTGCTTAACATACAAGGCCATGTCAAACCCAGAGCTGTTGGGCATGCTACACTTAAAGAAATCCCAATCCCTCAGAGCCACACACTCCAGGTATCTAAACTTTGCCATCACAATAAACAAAAACATGCTGGAGGGATAGGATCCTGACCCAGAGACTCCCCAGACTCTGGAACAGATTGCCCATACATGTCAAACAGAGCACCTCTTTGGCCCTCTTCAAAAGGAACATTGATGACTGGATGGGGGAAAGGAAATTCACCTACACAGCCTAGCAGTTGCAGTGTCTCACTAATTCAGACATACACAGCCTAGCAGTAGGAGTGCTGCATGTACTCAGACATACAAAGCCTAGCAGTAGCAGTGCCACATGTATTCAGACATACACAGACTACCAGTAGCGGTGCCTCATGTATTCAGACATACACAGCCTTGCAATAGCAGTGTCTCACTAATTCCTACATACACAGCGTAGCAGTAGCAGTGCTGCATGTACTTAGACATACACAGCATAGCAGTAGCAGTGCTAAATGTATTCAGACATACACAGCGGAGCAGTAGCAGTGTCTCACTAATTCACACATACACAGCCCAGCAGTAGCAGTGCTGCATGTACTCAGACATACACAGCTTAGAAGTAGCAGTGCAAAAAAAAATATTCTCTTTTCCCGCCTTTGCTGAACTAGATTAGTCCAGATTTCAGGTTTTGTTGAATTCCGTGCTGTGGTATAATTTCCTGTATTGCCCATATCATTACTTGGATAGGAGGAAGCTTCTCTGTTCACCAGTGAGAGTGGGGAGCTTTGAGCAGCCTATCTGTCCCTGGAAGAGTGGTCTCAGCCCTGAAACTAGTATCTTATTGGCCATTTTGGGACAATTCCTATCTCTTTCAGTTTCCCTGCTTTAAAACCCACATTTGCATGGTTTTGCACCAGTATACAACTCTGCACAGCTCCTTGTGGTGTCCTGCAGAGTGATACAGGCAACAGAGAGACCTAACGGAGACGTTTCCAGATTTAAGTATTTTTTTCTGTTTTTTTGCTCCAACTGCCTTTTCCCGCCTAAAAAGCGAATTTCTAACTGATCTGTGTGTGCTTTAAAAAGTTTAAATTGCATTTGCCTTCTACTTTTTACTGTTTTTGCACTTGTTTTATATCAATTTAAGTCATTTTTGTATTGTATAACTGTTGTAGGCTACACACTAAAGTACGCTAGCCTGTTTATAGCATTTACAGTGTTTTCTGTGTGTTTTTCTGCTGTTTCCTGAAAAAAAACAAAACAAAAAAAAAATTCTCTTTTCCCGCCTTTGCTGAACTAGATTAGTCCAGATTTCAGGTTTTGCTGAATTCCGGACTGTGGTATAGTTTTCTGTGTTGCCCATATCCTTACTTGGATAGGAGGAAGCTGCTCTGTTCACAAGTGAGAGTGGGGAGCTTTGAGCAGCCTATCTGTCCATGGAGGAGTGGTCTCAGCCCTGAAACTAGTAGCTTATTGGCCATTTTGGGTAATTTCCTATCTTTCAGTTTCCCTGCTTTAAAACCCACATTTGCATCATTTTGCACAATTTTGTGCATAGCGCAGCATCGGGCGGTGCCGCTTAAACTGGTTTAAACTATTCCCGGCTCCACAAAGTCTGCTCTTCACTTTTTCCCTTAGAACTGTTTTAAATCTCAAAGTAAGCACTCTATTTTAATTCTAAAGCCCTGCACTTGCTCATATAAGAAATCTTATAAGTTAGCACTAATAAAGTAAAGCACTACACCCTCTTATACTCCCTTTAAGTACTTGGCTCCCTGTTGGTCCTTTTGGATCAGTCAAAAAGTAGTTCCTTATACTATTCTGGCATGTCCAAAAGTTAGTTTTGGGTTTATTCTCCAGTCCAGCTGGTGAATCTGGGAATCTTGAGGCAATGTTACAACTGCCTTATGCCCACAGACTACCCTCTCTTCCTCCTAACAAGCTCAAATATATGTGAGAGATGCAACTATATAGCCAAACTGGAGGCTGAGCTCTCTCAACCCAGTACTGATGCAGTCATTTAGGAGGAAAAGGTAACCACACACACCAAAAATCCAGTCTCACATAGACCTATTACAACAGCAAACCAAACACATAAACACACAAAAACATACTCAGAGGCTCTAAATAAAAATCTGCCCAAGCAGCAGAGACCTTCAAAGCAGACATCCAAGCAACCGCTACCCCACAACAATACCCACGTATCATATAGTTCACAAAGTCAGTGTGCCACACAGTCACAGCCCTTAAGGTTAAATAGCACACCTAATACACTTGTAATAGGTGACTCTATTGTCAGACACACTGACGTCACACTCACCAGGCTGAACAAGGAGAAGGTCACTGTAAGATGCCTGTTGGGTGCCAGGATCCACCACATAACACAAGCACTCAGGTCAATCCAAATCAAGTACAAATATGACTCCGTCATTGTCCATGCTGGTGTGAATGACCTGAGACGTACCTCCCTGGACTACATGAAAAGAGACAAAGAGGAGCTCTCTGACCATGTAGCCCAGGCCAGTATGACCCTGACCTTGAGTAGCATCTTACCCTCACCAAGAATTATGCCACAGTATAAAGACAAAATGATCAATTTTAACAATTGGCTAAACTATTGGTGTCATTCAAAGGGGATCCAGTGTCTGTCAGCCTGGGATGACATGCTCGTCAAGCCATGTTGCTTTGCTAGGGATGGCTTGCACCTGTTACCTCTGGGCTTTTGAATACTGGCTAAGGCTCTTGCCACCCCCATAGTGCCTTTTTTAGGCAAGGGTCAAAAGACAAACCCACCTCCATAGAAAAAACAAGGAAAAAGAAACTAAGGGTAATACTGCTCAACATCCGAAGTCTAAACCTTAAGGTGCACGCACTTGAGGCTCTCCTCAGTATGGAGAATAGTGATATCTGTGCAGTAACAGAAACCTGGTTCAAGGCTCCCGAGAGCACCCCAGCACTACCAGGTTATACCTCATACCATGTTTTTCAGCCCCAAACCTCGGACCGAACCACAAAAGGAGGGGGAGTATCCATATTCATCAAAGATACCCACACCTCCAGGTTACTGGCACTGCACGAAGCATCTGAGACCATCCATGTGCAACTAACAGTGGGAAAAACTGCCTTTCAGTTTGTAGCCTGCTACAGACCACCCTCCCAAACTCAGGAACCCCACTCAGCTTTCCTGAGAACACTGGAGAATCTGAAGGTCTCTCCAAACACTATTATATTGGGTAACTTCAACTACCCAAACATAGACTGGGAGCACTACTCAAGCCCCAACACCCTTGCCCAACGGTTCCTAGAATTTATAAACTTAAATACTATGGAACAACTGATCACCACTCCCACAAGAGAGGAACATATTGGACCTGATCATCACCAACATGGGGACTCTATGTTCCATACCAGAGGTATACCCATCATTGGTAAGATCTGACCCTAAATTAATCTCACTGGACATCCATATCCTGTCCCCACCCCCAGCCAAGGAAACCACGGTGAAGAACTTCTCAACAGCAAACTTCACACCTCTCAAAACCGAGGTGGAATCCTTCAAAGCCCCCGGGCCAGTGGAAAATATGGCCCGAACAGCAGAATCATTTACAAACGCATTCTATGGACACCTACAGGAATGAATGGATCTTGCTATCCCAAATAAAACCAAGACTCACTCCTTCAAAGGCAGAAGACCTGTCTGGTGGACCCCAGCCATAAATAAGCTATACAACAGAAGGAGGAAGCCACAAAATGATAGAGCAAAATACCAAAAAGGGAAGGCATCTCTGATCAGTGCTAGCAAGAAACTACGATCCCTCATAAAATCATCTAAGGCCAGCTTCAAAAGAAAAATTGCACAAAACGCTAAAGATAATCATAAGGCCTTCTTTAGTTATGTCAGGAACCTGGATGGCAACTCCCAGATATGCTCTGAGTTAGTGCAAAATGACAAAAAATACACTGAACCCACAGACATTGCCAACATCCTGGCAGGCAGGTTCAGTGCAAACTTCTCCCCCCCTTCCCCACAAAAGATCAAATGTCTATCCCAACAGAGGGTAGCCTCGCTGAAATCACAGATGCACAGGTGAGAGTTGCTCTCTCCAAAGCAAAAAACACAGCATCAATGGGACTGGATGGTGTCCCAGGCTGCGTCTTATATGAGCTCCAAGAAGAACTGAACCCTCACATAAAGTCACTGTTCAATCTCAGCCTTACTACAGGATATGTACCCAAGGAATGGCGTACAGCAACAGTGGTCCCACTCCACAAAGACGGTGCCATAACAGACCCCGGAAACTATTGCCCTATAAGCCTGACTAGCCTGGTCTGCAAAGCTATGGAGCATATCATCATGGAACTCATAAACAAAGACATTGGGAACCTCCAAACACAGGATCCTACACAATTCGGCTTTGTTAAGGGCAGATCTTGCCTATTGAACCTGGTCAACTTCTTTGAAACAGTCACCAAGGCCATAGATGAAGGGTAGGTAGTCCACATAGCCTACCTGGTCCTCACAAAAGCCTTCGACACAATACACCACTCAGGCATCATAGATAAGCTCACCAACTTAAATATCAACCCCTATGTCACAATATGGGTGGCAAACTGGCTCAGGGATAGAACCCACATGGTCAGAATTGCAGGTGCCATGTCAGACTCTAAACCAGTTACAAGTGGCATCCCACAAGGCTCTCTTGTTCGGTATATATTTCTCTGAGGTACAGGCAAACATGGGAGGACTATGGCTGACCAAGTTCACAGATGACTGCAAACTGGGTGCCATTATCGACTCGCCGACTGACACAAGCATCCTCCAAAAGGGTCTCACAGAGACGGATAACTGGTGCCAGAGCCATGGCCTAAAGCTAAATGCCAAAAAGTGCATAGTCATCCCCTTTGGGAAAAACAAATTGCCCACAAATTACCACATAGGTGGTAATCCATTAAGTACAGAAGAAGTGATTAGGGATTTGGGGACCCAAGTAGATAACAATCTTTCCTTTGACAATCACGTTGCCAAATTGGTTAGAAAGACCTTCTATATAGCCCACCTTATCATGAAAGGGTTCACATCTAGATCAAGAGAGGTCATTGTGCCCCTCTACTCATCACTCATCAGGCCCATAATTGAATACAATGCCCCATTTGGGATGTACCTTACCCGACACCTGCAGCAACTGGAAAGACCCCAAAAGTACTTCACCAAGAGGATCAAGGGACTCAAACAGATGCCCTACGCAATTAGGCTAAAGAAACTACAGCTCTACTAGGTTGCTTACCACCTACTCAGAGGTGATCTGTGCCTGATGGATAAAGCCATGTCCAACCCAGAATTAATGGACATGCTCCACATCAGGAAATCCAAATCCCTTAGAGCTACACGCTCCAGGGACTTACACCTCAGCACAGAAATAAATAGGAAATCCTGGAGGGGCAGATTCATATCCCAGAGGTCCCCTCACTCTGGAACAAAATCCCAATCCATGTTAGGCAGAGCACCCTCAATGACCCTCTTCAAGAGAAATCTTGACGAGTGGATGGGAGATCGTAGGTTTACCCTTGGGATCTCTTCTGTGTCCCTACTAGACAGAGGCACAGTAAACTAACCTTAAAAGGGCTATCTTCTGTGACCTACTATACAGAGGCACAGTCAACTAATCTAAAAGGGTGGCAAAAGCCAAACACACTCTGGCTAGGCTTATAAACGCCCTAGGGCAGATAGCCTAGTATCAACCTAAGAACCTATGAACCTCACTAATTCACACATACACAGCCAAGCAGTAGATGTGCACACTAATTCAGACATACACAGCCTAGCAGTAGCAGTGTCTCACTAATTTAGAGATACACAGTGTAGAAAGGTGGGAGGGTGGCCTAATAGTTAATGTGTTTGCCTTACAAACACAAGGTGCAGGGTTTGAGTCTCACAAGGGATAATTTGCTAGGCTTAAAATGGCTCACAAGGGCAGTTAGCTTAGTACTAACCTATGAACCTATGAAGAAGTAGCAGTGTCTCACTAATTCAGACATGCATAGCAGTAGCAGTGCTACACATATTCAGACATACACAGCCTAGCAGTAGCACTGCTGCATGTACTGAGACATACACAGCATAGCAGTAGCAGTGGCTCCCTAATTCAGACATACACAGCCTAGCAGTAGCAGTGCTGCATGCACTTAGACATACAAAGTGTAGCAGTAGCAGTGCCACAAGTATTCAGACATACCGCGCCTAGCAGTAGCAGTGTCTCATTAATTCAAGCATACGCAGCCTAGCAGAAGCAGTATCTCACTATTTAAGACAAACACAGCTTAGCAGTAGCAGTCCTGCATATACTCAGACATACACAGCATAGCAGCAGCAAAGCCTTATGTATTCAGACATACACAACATAGAAGTAGAAGTGCATCACTAATTCAGACATACACAGCCTAGCAGTGGCAGTATCTCCCTAATTCAGACATATACACCCTAGCAGTAGCATTCCTGCATGTATTCAGATATACACAGCGTAGCAGTAGCAGAGCCTCAAGTATTCAGACATACACAGTGTAGCAGTAGAAGTGCATCACTAATTCAGACATACACAGCCTAGCAGTAGCAGTGCTGCATGTACTCGGGCATACACAGACTAGCAGTAGCGGTGCCACACATAGTCAGACATACACAGCCTAGCAGTAGCAGTGTCTCACTAATTCAGCCATGCACAGCCTAGCAGTAGCAGTGCTGGATGTAATCAGATATACACAGCATAGCAATAGCAGTGCAACACATATTCACACATACACAGCCTAGCAGTAGCAGTGCTGCATGTACTCATTCATACACAGCATAGCAGTAGCAGTGTCTCACTAATTCAGACATACACAGCCTAGCAGTAGCAGTGTCTCACTAATTCAAACTTACACACCCTAGCAGTAGCAGTGTCTCACGAATTCAAACACACACAGCCTCACAGTAGCAGTGTCTCACTAATTACATGGTACACAGCCTAGCAGTAGCAGTGTCTCAATAATTTAGACATGCACACTAGAGCAGTAGCAGTGCTACACGTATTCAGAAATACAAAGCCTAGCAGTAGGACTGCTGCATGTACTCAGACATACACAGCACAGCAGTATCAGTGCCTCACTAATACAGATATTCACAGACTAGCAGTAGCGGTGCCTCAGTAATTCAGACATACACAGCCTAGTAGTAGCAGTGCTGCTTGTACTCAGACATACACAGCCTAGCAGCAGCAGTGTCTCACTAATTCATACATACACAGCCTAACAGTAGCAATGCCACACGTATTCAAACATACACAGCCTAGCAGTAGCAGTGCTGCATGTACTCAGATATACATAGGCTAGCCATAGCAGAGCCTCTTGTATTTAGACATAGACAGCCTAGCAGTAGCAGTGTCTCACTAATTCAGACATACACAGACTAGCAGTAGCAGGACCACATATAATCAGACATAGAAAGCATAGCAGTAGCACAGCTGCATGTACTCAGACATGCACAGCATAGCAGCAGCAGTGCCTCACTAATTCAGACATACAGAGCCTAGCAGTAGCAATGCTGCATGTACTCAGACATGCACAGAATAGCAGTGGCAGTGTCTCACTAATTCAGACATACAGAGCCTAGCAGTAGCAGTGCTGCATGTACTCAGACATACAGAGCATAGCAGTAGCAGTGTTTCACTAATTCATACATACACAGCCTAGCAGTCGGAGTGCCACACATATTCAGACATACACAGCCTAGCATTAGCAGTGTCTCTCTAATTCAAACACAGCCTAGCTGTAGCAGTGTTTCATATACTCAGGCATACACAGCATAGCAGTAGCAGAGCCTCATGTATTCAGACATACACACCCTAGCAGTAGTCATGTCACAAGTATTAAAACATACACAGCCTAGCAGTAGCAGTGCTGCATGTTCTCAGGCATGCACAGTGTAGCAGCAGCAGTGCCATATGTATTCAGACATACACAGCCTAGCAGCAGCAGTGCCACATGTATTCAGACATACACAGCCTAGCAGTAGCATTGCCTCACTAATTCAGACATACACAGTCTAGCAGTATCAGTGTCTCACTAATGCGGACATACACACTGTAGCAGTAACAGTGCCACATCTATTCACACATACACAGCTTAGCAATAGCAGTGTTTCACTAATTCTAACATACACAGACAGGCAATAGCAGTGTCTCACTAATTCAGACATACACGGCCTATCAGTAGCAGCGTCTCACAAATTCAGACATACAAAGCCTAGCAGTAGCAGTGCCACATGTATGCAGACATACAGAGCCGAGAGGTTGCACTGCTGCATGTACTCAGACACACACAGACTGGCAGTAGCAGTGGCTCACTAATTCAGACATACACAGCCTAACAGTAGCAGTATCTCACTAATTCAGGCATACACAGTCTAGCAGTAGCAGTGCCACATATATTCAGACATACACAGATGAAGTAGTAGTGTCAGTGTCTCACTAATTTAGACATGCACAGCCTAGCAGTGTCTTGTTAATTCAGACATACACAGTCTAGCAGTAGCACTGTCTCACTAATTCAGACATACACAGTGTAGCAGTAGCAGTGCCACACGTATTCACAAATACACAGCCTAGCAGTTGCAGTGTCTCACTAATTCAGACATGCACATCAGAGCAGTAGCAGTGCCACATGTATTCAGTCATACAAAGCATAGCAGTACTTGTGTCTCACTAATTCAGACATACAAAGCCCAGCAATAGAAGTGTCTCCATAATTCAGGCATACACAGCCAAGCAGAGCAGTGTCTCACTAATTCAGACATACAAAGCCTAATGGTAGCATTGCCACATGTATTCAGACATACACAGCCTAGCAGTAGCAGTGCTTGACTAATTCAGACATACAGAGCATAGTCATAGAAGTGCTGCATGTACTCATGCATACACAGCCTAGCAGTAGCAGTGCCAGATCTAATCAGAAATACACAGCCTAGCAGTAGCAGTGCCACACTTATTCAGACACTCACAGCCTAGCAGTAGCAGTCTTACACGTATTCAGTCATACACACCCTATCAGTAGCAGTGTCTGACTATTTCAGACATACACAGCCTAGCAGTAGCAGTGTCTCACGAATTCAGACATACAAAGCCTAGTAGTCGCAGTGCCGCATGTATGCAGACATACAGAGCTGAGAGGTTGCACTGCTGCATGTACTCAGACACACACAGCCTGGCAGTAGCAGTGCCACATGTATTCAGACATACACAGCCTAGCAGTAGCAGTGCCACACTTATTCAGACACACACAGCCTAGCAGTAGCAGTCTTACATGTATTCAGACATACACAGCCTAGCAGTAGCAGTCTTACACATATTCAGAAATACACAGCCTAGCAGTAGCAGTGTCTCACTAATTCAGACATACACAGCCTAGTAGTAGCAGTGTCTCACTAATTCAGACATGCAAATCCTAGCAGTAGCAGGGCCACATGTATGCAGACATACATAGCCGAGCAGTTGCACTGCTGCTTGTACTCAGACACACACAACATAGCAGTAGCAGTGCCACACGTATTCAGACATACACAGTGTAGCAGTAGCAGTGTCTCACTAATTCAGACATACACACCCTAGCAGTAGCCATGTCACAAGTATTAAGACATACACAGCATAGCAGTAGCAGTGCTGCATGTTCTCAGACATACACAGCATAGCATCAGCAGTGCCACATGTATTCAGACATACACAGCCTAGCAGTAGTAGTAGTGACACATGTATTCAGACATACACAGCCTAGCAGTAGCAGTGCTGCATGTTCTCAGACATACACAGTGTAGCAGCAGCAGTGTCACATGTATTCAGACATACACTGCCTAGCAGTAGCATTGCCTCACTAATTCAGACATACACAGTCTAGCAGTATCAGTGTCTCACTAATGCAGACATACACACTGTAGCAGTAGCAGTGCCACATGTATTCACACATACACAGCTTAGCAATAGCAGTGTTTCACTAATTCTAACATACACAGACAGGCAATAGCAGTGTATCACTAATTCAGACATACACAGCCTAGCAGTAGCAGTGTCGCACAAATTCAGACATACAAAGTCTAGCAGTAGCAGTGCCACATGTATGCAGACATACAGAGCTGAGAGGTTGCACTGCTGCATGTACTCAGACCCACACAGACTGGCAGTAGGAGTGGCTCACTAATTCAGGCATACACAGCCTAACAGTAGCAGTATCTCACTAATTCAGGCATACACAGCCTAGCAGTAGCAGTGCACATATATTCAGACATACACAGACTAGAAGTAGTAGTGTCAGTGTCTCACTAATTCAGACATGCACAGCCTAGCAGTGTCTTGCTAATTCAGACATACACAGTCTAGCAGTAGCAGAGTCTCACTAATCCAGACATACACAGTGTAGCAGTAGCAGTGCCACACATATTCACTCATACACAGCCTAGTAGTTGCAGTGTCTCACTAATTCAGACATACACAGTGTAGAAGTAGCAGTGTCCAATTACTTCAGATATATACAGCCTAGCAGTAGCAGTGTCTCACTAATTCAGACATGCACATCAGAGCAGTAGCAATGCCACATGTATTCAGACATACAAAGCATAGCAGAACTTGTGTATCACTAATTCAGACAAACAAAGCCCAGCAATAGAAGTGTCTCCATAATTCAGACATACACAGCCAAGCAGAGCAGTGTCTCAGTAATTCAGACAAGCAAAGCCTTATGGTAGCATTGCCACATGTATTCAGACATACACAGCCTAGCAGTAGCAGTGCTTGACTAATTCAGACATACAGAGCATAGTAGTAGCAGTGCTGCATGTACTTAGGCATACACAGCCTAGCAGTAGCAGTGCCACATCTGTTCATAAATACACAGCCTAGCAGTAGCAGTGCCACACTTATTCAGACACACACAGCCTAGCAGTAGCAGTCTTACATGTATTCAGACATACACAGCCTAGCAATAGCACTGCCTCACTAATTCAGACATACACAGCCCAGCAGTAGCAGTGTCTCACTAATTCAGACATACAAAGCCTAGCAGTCACAGTGCCACATGTATGCAGACATACAGAACCGATAGGTTGCACTGCTGCATGTACTCAGACACCCACAGCCTGGCAGTAGCAGTGCCACATGTATTCAGACATACACAACCTAGCAGTAGCAGTCTTACACGTATTAAGACATACACAGCCTAGCAGTAGCAGTGTCTCACTAATTCAGACATACACAGCCTAGTAGTAGCAGTTTCTCCCTAATTCAGACATACAAAGCCTAGCAGTAGCAGTGTCACATGTATGCAGACATACAGAGCCGAGAGGTTGCACTGCTGCATGTACTCAAACACACACAGCATAGCAACAGCAGCACCACACGTATTCAGACATACACAGTGCACCAGTAGCAGTGTCTCACTAATTCAGACATACGCAGCCTAGCAGTAACGGTGCTGCATGTACTCAGACATACACAGTGTAGCAGTAGCAGTGCCACACGTATTCAGACATACACAGTGTAGCAGTAGCAGTGCTGCATGTAGTCAGACATACACAGTGTAGCAGTTGCAGTGCCACACTTATTCAGACATACACAGCCTAGCAGTAGCAGTGTCTCACAATTAAAGACATACAAAGCCTAGCAAAAGCAGTGCTGCATGTACTCAAACATACACAGCATAGAAGTAGCAGTGTCTCACTAATTCAGGCATACACAGCCAAGCAGTTGCAGAGCTGCATGTACTCATTCATATGCAGCTGAGCAGTAGCAGCGCCACACGTATTCAGACATGCACAGCCTAGCAGTAGTAGTGTCTCACTATTTCACACTTACACAGCCTAGCAGTAACAATGCCACATGTATTCAGACTTACACAGCCTAGCAGTAACAGTGCTGCATGTACTCAGACATACACAGCCTAGCAGTGGCAGTGCCTCACTAATTCAGCCATACACAGCCTAGAAGTAGAAGTGCTACATGTACTCAGACATACAAAGCCTAGCAGTAGCACTGCTGCATGTACTCAGACAAACACAGCATAGCAGTAGCAGTGCCTCACTAATTCAGACATACACAGCCTAGCAGTAGCAGTGCCACACATATTCAGACATACACAGCCTAGCAGTAGCAGTGTCTTACTAATTCAGACATACACAGCCTAGAAGTAGCAGGGCTGCATGTACACAGACATACACAGTGTAGCAGTAGCAGTGCCAGATGTATTCAGACATACTTAACCTAGCAGTAGCAGTGATGCATGTAGTCAGACATTCACCCTGTAGTAGTTGCAGTGTCACACTTATTCAGACATACACAGCCTAGCAGTAGCAGTGTCTCACTATTTAAGATATACACAGCCTAGCAGAAGCAGTGCTGCATGTACTCAAACATACACAGCATATCAGTAGCAGTGCTACATGTACTCAGACATACACAGTCTGGCATTAGCAGTGTCTCACTAATTCCTACATACACAGTGTAGCAGTAGCAGTACCACACGTATTCGGATATACACAGTATAACAGTCGCAGTGCCACATATTTTCAAACATGGAGAGCTCAGCAGTAGCAGTGTCTCACAAATTCTGACATACACTTTGTAACAGTAGCAGTGCTGGATGTATTCAGGCATACACAGCCTAGCAGTAGCAGTGCCTCACTAATTCACACATATACATCCTAGCAGAAGCAGTGCTGCATGTACTCAAACATACACAGTGTATCAGTAGCAGTGCCACATGTTTTCAGATGTACACAGCCTAGCATTAGCAGTGCCACATCTATTCAGACATACACAGTGTAGCAGTAGCAGTGCCACATGTATTCAGACATACACAGCCTAGCAGAAGCAGTGTCTAACCAATTCAGACATACACATGATAGCAGTAGACATGCATCACTAATTTAGAAATACACAGCCTAGCAGTACCAGTGTCATACTAATTCAGACATACACAGCCTAGCAGTAGCAGTGCTGCATGTACTCAGACATACACAGCCTAGCAGTAGCAGTACCACATGTATTCAAACATACACAGCCTAGCTGTAGTATTGCCACGTGTATTCAGACATACACAGCCTAGCAGTAGCAGTGTCTCACTAATTCAGACATACACAGCCTAGCAGTAGCAGTGCTCCATGTACTTAGACATACACAGCATAGCAGTAGCAGTGCCACATGTATTCAGACATACACAGGCTAGCTGAAGCAGTGTCACACTAATTCAGACATACACAGGCTAGCAGTAGCAGTGTCTCAATAATTCAGACATGCACAGCCTAGCTGTAGCAGTTTCTCACTAATTCAAACATACACAGCCTAGCAGTAGCAGTGTCTCACTAATTCAGACATACACAGTCTAGCAGTAGTAGTGCCTCACTAATTCAGACATACACAGCCTAGCAGTAGCAGTGTCTCACTAATTCAGACATACACAGCCTAGCAGTAGCAATGCCTCACTAATGCACACATACATGGCCTAGCAGTAGCAGTGCTGCATGTACTTAGACATACACAGCCTAGCAGTAGCAGAGTCTCACGTATTCAGACATGCATAGTCTAGCAGTAGCAGCGTCTCAATAATTCAGACATACACAGCCTAGCAATGGCAGTGTCTCACTAATTCAGACATGCATAGTCTAGCAGTAGCAGTGTCTCACTTATTCAGACATACACAGCCTAGCAGTAGCAGTGTCTCACTAATTCAGACATACACAGTCTAGCAGTAGCAATGCTTCATTAATGCACACATACATAGCCTAGCAGTAGCAGTGCTGCATGCAATCAGACATACACAGCCTAGCAGTAGCAGAGTCTCACGTATTCAGACATACAGAGCCTAGCAGTAGCAGTGCCACATGTACTCAGACATACACAGGATAGCAGTAGCAGTGCCTCACTAATTCAGGCATATGCAGCCTAGCAGTAGCAGTGCCTCTCTAATTCTGACATACACAGCCTAGCAGTAGCACTGTCTCACTAATTCAGACATACACAGCCTAGCAGTAGCACTGCTGCATGTACTCAGACAGAAACAGCCTAGCAGTAGCACTGTCTCACTAATTCAGACATACACAGCATAGCAGTAGCAGTGCCACACGTATTCAGACATACACAGCATAGAAGTAGCAGTGTCTCACTAATTCAGGCATACACAGCCAAGCAGTTGCAGAGCTGCATGTACTCATTCATATGCAGCTGAGCAGTAGCAGTGCCACACGTATTCAGACATGCACAGCCTAGCAGTAGTAGTGTCTCCCTAATTCACACTTACACAGCCTAGCTGTGTGTCTCTAATTCAGGCATACACAGTCTAGCAGTTGCAGTGCTGCATGAACTCATTCATACGCAGCAGCGCCACATGTATTCAGACATGCGCAGTCTAGCAGTAGTAGTGTCTCCCTAATTCACACTTACACAGCCTAGCAGTACCAATGCCACATGTATTCAGACTTACACAGCCTAGCAGTAACAGTGCTGCATGTACTCAGACATACACAGCCTAGCAGTAGCAGAGCTTCTTGTATTCAGACACACACAGATTAGCAGTAGCAGTGCTTCACTAATTCAGACATACACAGCCTAGCAGTAGCAGTGCCACATGTATTCAGACATACAAAGCCTAGCAGTGGCAGTGCCTCACTAATTCAGCCATACAAAGCCTAGAAGAAGAAGTGCCACATGTACTCAGACATACAAAGCCTAGCAGTAGCACTGCTGCATGTACACAGACAAACATAGCATAGCAGTAGCAGTGCCTCACTAATTCAGGCATACACAGCCTTGCAGTAGCAGTGCCACAAGTATTCAGACATACACAGCCAAGCAGAGCAGTGTCTCACTAATTCAGACATACAAAGCCTAAGGGTAGCATTGCCACATGTATTCAGACATACACAGCCCAGCAGTAGCAGTGCCTGACAAATTCAGACATACAGAACATAGTAGTAGCAGCTGCATGTACTCAGGCATACACAGCCTAGCAGTAGCAGTGCCACATGTATTCATACACAGCCAAGCAGTAGCAGTGCCACCCTTATTCAGACATACACAGTCTATCAGTAGCAGTGCCTCACTAATTCAGACATACACAGCCCAGCAGTAGCAGTGTCTCATTAATTCAGACATACATAGTGTAGCAGTAGCAGTGCTGCATGTACTCAGACATACACATCCTAGCAGTAGCAGTGCCTCACTAATTCACACATACACATCCTAGCAGTAGCAGTGCCTCACTAATTCACACATACACATCCTAGCAGTAGCAGTGCTGCATGTACTCAGACATACACAGCGTATCAGTAGCAGTGCCACACGTTTTCAGACGTACACAGCCTAGCATTAGCAGTGCCACACATTTTCAGATGTACACAGCCTAGCATTAGCAGTGTCACATCAATTCAGACATACACAGCCTAGCAGTAGCAGTACCACACGTATTCAAACATACACAGCGTAGCAGTAGTAGTGCCACATGTATTCAGACATACACAGCCTAGCAGTAGCAGTGCTGCATGTACTAAGACATACACAGGCTAGCAGTAGCAGTGCCTCACTAATTCACACATAGCCTTGCAGTGCTCCATGTACTCAGACATACACAGCATAGCAGTAGCAGTGCCACACGTATTCAGACATACACAGGCTAACTGTAGCAGTGTCTCACTAATTCAGACATACACAGCCTAGCAGTAGCAGTGTCTCACTAATTCAGACATGCACAGTCTAGCAGTAGCAGTGTCTCACTAATTCAAATATACACAGTCTAGCAGTAGCAGTGCTGCATGTACTCAGACATACACAGCCTAGCAGTAGCAGTACCACACATATTCAAACATACACAGCCTAGCAGTAGTAGTGCCACATGTGTTCAGACATACACAGCCTAGCAGTAGCAGTGTCTCACTAATTCAGACATACACAGTCTAGCAGTAGCAGTGCCACACTAATTCACACATAGCCTAGCAGTAGCAGTGCTCCATGTACTCAGACATACACAGCATAGCAGTAGCACTGCCACACGTATTCAGACATACACAGGCTAGCTGTAGCAGTGTCTCACTAATTCTGACATACACAGCCTAGCAGTAGCAGTGCCACACGTATTCAGACATACAATGACTAGCAGTAGTAATGCCGCATTAATGCGCACATACATAGCCTAGCAGTAGCAGTGCTGCATGTACTCAGACATACACAGCCTAGCAGTAGCAGAGTCTCACGTATTCAGACATACACAGCCTAGCAGTAGCAGTGCCACATGTATTCAGACATACACAGTGTAGCAGTAGCAGAGTCTCACTAATTCAGACATACACAGCCCAGCAGTAGCTGTGATGAATGCACTCAGACATAAACAGCTTAGAGGTAGCAGTGCAAAAAAAATATTCTCTTTTCCCGCCTTTGCTGAACTAGATTAGCCCAGATTTCAGGTTTTGCTGAATTCTGGACTGTGCTATAGTTTCCCTTTGTTGCCCATATCCTTACTTGGATAGGAGGAAGCTTCTCTGTTCACCAGTGAGAGTGGGGAGCTTTGAGCAACCTATCTGTCCCTGGGGAGTGGTCTCAGCCCTGAAACTAGTAAATTATTGGCAAGTTTTAGGTCAATTCCTATCTCTTTCAGTTTCCCTGCTTTAAAACCCACATTTGCATGGTTTTGCGCCAGTATACAGCTCCGCACAACTCCTCGTGGCGTCCTGCAGAGTGATACAGGCAACAGAGAGACCCAAGAGAGACTTTTCCAGATTTAAGTATTTTTTTCTCAGTTCTTTTGCTCCGACTGCCTTTTCCCACCTAAAAAGTGAATTTCTAACTGATCTGTGCTTTAAAAAGTTTAAATTGCATTTGCCTTCTGCTTTTTACAGTTTTTCTACTTGTTTTATATCAATTTAAGTCATTTTTGTTTTGTATAACTGTTGTAGGCTACACACTAAACTGTGCTAGCCTGTTTATAGCATTTACAGTTTTCTTTGTGTTTTTCTGCTGTTTCCTGAAAAAAAAAAAAAAAAAAAAAAATATTCTCTTTTCCCACCTTTGCTGAACTAGTTTAGTCCAGATTTCAAGTTTTGCTGAATTCCGTACTGTGGTATAGTTTCCTGTGTTGCCCATATCCTTACTTGGATAGAAGGAAGCTTCTCTGTTCACCAGTGAGAGTGGGGAGCTTTGAGCAGCCTATCTGTCTCTGAAAGAGTGGTCTCAGTCCTGAAACTAGTATCTTATTGGCTGTTTTGGGTCATTTCCTATCTCTTTCAGTTTCCCTGCTTTAAAACCCACATTTGTGCGGTTTTGCGCCAGTATACAACTCCACACAGCTCCTCGTGATGTCCTGCAGACTGATACAGGCAACAGAGAGACCCAAGAGAGACTTTTCCAGATTTAAGTATTTATTTTCTCTGTTTTTTTGCTCCGACTGCCTTTTCCCGCCTAAAAAGCAAATTTCTAACTGATATGTGTGTGCTTTAAAAAGTTTTAATTGCATTTGCCTTCTGCTTTTTACAGTTTTTGCACTTGTTTTATATCAATTTAAGTTGTTTTTGTATTGTATAACTGTTGTAGGCTACACACTAAAGTACGCTAGCCTGTTTATAGCATTTACAGTGTTTTCTGTGTGTTTTTCTGCTGTTTCTTGAAAAAAACAAACAAAAAAAATCTCTTTTCCCGCCTTTGCTGAACTAGATTAGTCCAGATTTCAGGTTTTGCTGAATTCCGGACTGTGGTATAGTTTTCTGTGTTGCCCATATCCTTACTTGGATAGGAGGAAGCTTCTCTGTTCACCAGTGAGAGTTGGGAGCTTTGAGCAGCCTATCTGTCCCTGGAGGAGTGGTCTCAGCCCTGAAACTAATAGCTTTTTGGCCATTTTGGGTCATTTCCTATCTCTTTCAGTGTCCCTGCTTTAAAACTCACATTTGCATGGTTTGCACGATTTTGTGCATAGTGCAGCATCGGGCAGTGCCACTTAAATGGGTTTATTTTAAACTATTCCCGGCTCCACAAAGTCTGCTCTTCACTTTTTCCCTTAGCACTGTTCTAAATCTCAAAGTAAGCACTCTATTTTAATTCTAAAGCCCTGCACTTGCTCATATAAGTAATCTTATAAGTAAGCACTAATACACTAAAGCGCTACACCCTCTTATACTCCCTTTAAGTACTTGGCTCCCTGTTGGTCCTTTTTGATCAGTCAAAAAGTAGTTCCTTATACTATTTTGGCATGTCCAAAAGTCAGTTTTGGGTTAACTCTCCAGTCCAGCTGGCGAATCTGGGAATCTTGAGGCAATGTTACAACTGCCTTATGTACACAGACCACCATTTTCTCCTCCCAACAAGCTCAAATATATGTGAGAGATGCAACTATATAGCCAAACTGAAGGCTGAGTTCTCTCAACCCAGTACTGACACAGTCAGTTAGGAGGAAAAGGTAACCACACGCACCACAAATCCAGTCTCACACAGACCTATCGCAACAGCAAACCAAACACATAAACACACAAAAACATACTCGGAGGCTCTAAATAAAAATCTGCCCAAGCAGCAGAGATCTCCAAAGCAGACATCCAAGCAACAGCTACCCCACAACAATACCCACGTATCATATAGTTCACAAAGTCAGTGTGCCACACAGTCACAGCCCTTAAGGCTAAACAACACACCTAATACACTTGTAATAGGTGACTCTATTGTCAGACACACTGACGTCCCACTCACAAGGCTGAACAAGGAGAAGGTCACTGTAAGCTGCCTGCCATGTGCCAGGATCCACCACATAACACAATCACTCAGGTCAATCCAAATCAAGTACAAATATGACTCCGTCATTGTCCATGCTGGTGTAAATGACTTGAGATGTACCTCCCTGGACTACATGAAAAGAGACATAGAGGAGCTCTCTGATCATGTAGCCCAGGCCAGTATGACCCTGACCTTGAGTAACATCTTACCCTCACCAAGAATGATGCCACAGTATAAAGACAAAATGATCAATTTTAACGATTGGCTAAACTATTGGTGTCATTCAAAGGGGATCCAGTGTCTGTCAGCCTGGGATGACATGCTCGACAAGCCATGTTGCTTCGCTAGTGATGGCTTCCACCTGTTACCCCTGGGCTTTCGAATACTGGCTAAGGCTCTTGCCACCCCCATAGTGCCTTTTTTTTAGCAAGGCTGAAAAGACAAACCCACCTCCATAGACAACACAAGGAAAAAGAAACTAAGGGTAATGCTGCTCAACGCCAGAAGTCTAAACCTCAAGATGCACGCACTTGAGGCTTTCCTCAGTATGGAGAATATTGATATCTGTGCAGTAACAGAAACCTGGTTCAAGGCTCCCGAGAGCACCCCAGCACTACCAGGTTATACCTCATTCCATATTTTTTGGCTCCAAACCTCGGAACGAACCACAAAAGGAGGGGGAGTATCCATATTCATCAAAGATACCCACACCTCCAGGTTAGTGGCACTGCACGGAGCATCTGAGACCATCCATGTGCAACTAACTGTGGGAAAAACTGCCTTTCAGTTTGCAGCCTGCTACAAACCACCCTCCCAAACTCAGGAAGCCCACTCAGCTTTCCTGAGAACACTGGAGAATATGAAGGTCTCCCCAAACACCATTATATTGGGTAACTTCAACTACCCAAACATAGACTGGGAGCACTACTCAAGCCCCAACACCCTCGACCAACGGTTCCTAGAATTTATAAACTCAAAAACTATGGAACAACTGATCACCACTCCCACATGAGGGGAAAACATATTGGACCTGAACATAACCAATATGGGGACTCTATGTTCCATACCAGAGGTATACCCCTCATTGGAAAGATCTGACCATAAATTAATCTCACTGGACATCCATATCCTGTCCCCACCCCCAGCCAAGGAAACCATGGTGAAGAACTTCTCAAAAGCAAACTTCACCCTTCTCAAAACCGAGGTGGAATCCTTCAAAGCGCCCAGGCCAGTGGAAAATATGGCCCAAACTGCAGAATCTTTTATATGGACACCTACAGGAATGCATGGATGGTGCTATCCCAAATAAAACCAAGACTCACTCCTCCAAAGGCAGGAGACCTGTCTGGTGGACCCCAGCCATAAATAAGCTATACAACAGAAGGAGTAAGCTGCTACATGATAGAGCAAAATCCCCAAAAGGGAAGGCAACTCTGATCAGCACTAGCAAGAAACTACGATCCCTCATAAAATCATCTATGGCCAGCTTCAAAAGAAAAATTGCACAAGACGCTAAAGATAATTGCAAGGCCTTCTTTAGTTATGTCAGGAACCTGGGTGGCAACTCCAAGATGAGTTAGTGCAAAATGACAAAAAATACACTGAACCCACAGACATTGCCAACATCCTGGCAGACAGGTTCAGTGCAAACTTCTTTGCCCCTTCTCCCTAAAAGAGCAAATGTCTATCCCAACAGAGTGTAGCCTCCCTGACATCACAGATGCACAGGTGAGAGCTGCCCTCTCCAAAGCAAAAAACACAGCATCAATGGGACTGGATGGTGTCCCAGGCTGCGTCTTACATGAGCTCCAAGAAGAACTGAACCCTAACATAAAGTAATTGTTCAATCTCAGCCTTACTACAGGATATGTACCCAAGGAATGGCGTACAGCAACAGTGGTCCCACTCCACAAAGATGGTGCCACAATGGACCCCGGAAACTATCGCCTTATAAGCCAGACTAGCCTGGTCTGCAAAGCTATGGAGCGTATCATCATGGAACTCATAAACAAAGACATTGGGAACCTCCAAACACTGGATCCTACCCAATTCGGTTTTGTTAAGGGCAGATCTTGCCTCTTGATCCTGGTCGACTTCTTTGAAACAGTCACCAAGGCCATAGATGAAGGGAAGGTAGTCCACACAGCCTACCTGGACCTCGCAAAAGCCTTTGACACAATACACCACTCGGGCATCATAAATAAGCTCACCAGCTTAAATATCAACCCCTATGTCACAAGATGGGTGGCAAACTGGCTCAGGGATAGAACCCACATGGTCAGAATTGCAGGTGCCATGTCAGACTCTAAACCAGTTACAAGTGGCGTCTCACAAGGCCCAGTCCTGGGACCTCTCTTGTTTGGTATATATTTCTCTGAGGTACAGGCTAACATGGGAGGACTATGGCTGACCAAGTTCGCAGATGACTGTAAACTGGGTGCCATAATCGACTCGCAGACTGACACAAGCATCCTCCAAAAGAGTTTCACAGAGACAGATAACTGGTGCCAGAGCCATGGCCTAAAGCTAAATGCCAAAAAGTGCATAGTCATCCCTTTTGGGAAAAACAAATTGCCCACAAATTACCACATAGGTGGTAATCCATTAAGTACAGAAGAAGTAATTAGGGATTTGGGGACCCAAGTAGATAACAATCTCTCCTTTGACAATCACGTTGCCAAAGTGGTTAGAAAGACCTTCTATATAGCCCACCTTATCATGAAAGGGTTCACATCTAGATCAAGAGAGGTCATTGTGCCCCTCTACTCATCACTCATCAGGCCCATAATTGAATACAATGCCCCATTTGGGATGTACCTTACCCGACACCTGCAGCAACTGGAAGGACCCCAAAAGTACTTCACCAAAAGGATCAAGGGACTCAAACAGATGCCCTATACAGTTAGGCTAAAGAAACTCCAGCTCTACTCGGTTGCTTACCACCTACTCAGAGGCGATCTGTGCCTGACGTATAAAGCCATGTCCAACCCAGAATTAATGGACATGCTCCACCTCAGGAAATCCAAATCCCTTAGAGCTACATGCTCCAGGGACTTAAACCTCAGCACAGAAATAAATAGGACATGCTGGAGGGACAGATTCATATCCCAGAGGCTCCCCTCACTCTGGAACAAACTCCCAATCCATGTTAGGCAGAGCCCTCAATGACCCTCTTCAAGAGAAATCTTGACGAGTGGATGGGAGATAGTAGGTTTACCCTTGGGATCTCTTCTGTGTCCCTACTAGACAGAGGCACAGTAAACTAACCTTAAAAGGGCTATCTTCTGTGACCTACTATACAGAGGCACAGTCAACTAATCTAAAAGGGTGGTGAAAGCCAAACACACTCTGGCTAGGCTTATAAATGCCCTAGGGCAGATAGCCTAGTATCAACCTATGAACCTATGAACCTCACTAATTCACACATACACAGCCAAGCAGTAGCAGTGCCACATGTATTCAGACATGCACAGCCTAGCAATAGATGTGCATCACTAATTCAGGCATACACAGCCTAGCAGTAGCAGTGTCTCACTAACTCAGACATACACAGCCTAGCAGTAGCAGTGTCTCACTAATTTAGAGATACACAGTGTAGATGGGTGGGAGGGTGGCCTAATGGTTAATGTGTTTGCCTTACAAACACAAGGTGCAGGGTTTGAGTCTCACAAGGGATAATTGGCTAGGCTTAAAATGGCTCACAAGGGCAGTGAGCTTAGTACTTACCTATGAACCTATGAAGAAATAGCAGTGTCTCACCAATTCAGACATGCACAGCATAGCACTATCAGTGCTACACATATTCAGACATACACAGCCTAGCAGCAGCACTGTTGCATGTACTCAGACATACACAGCATAGCAGTAGCAGTATTCCCTAATTCAGACATACAGAGCCTAGCAGTAGCAGTGCTGCATGTACTTAGACATACAAAGCGTAGCAGAAGCAGTGCCACAAGTATTTAGACATACACAGCCTAGCAGTAGCAGTGTCTCACTAATTCAGGCATACACAGCCTAGCAGAAGCAGTGTCTCACTATTTAAGACAAACACAGCTTAGCAGTAGCAGTCCTGCATATACTCAGACATACACAGCATAGCAGCAGCAAAGCCTTATATATTCAGACATACACAACATAGCAGTAGAAGTGCATCACTAATTCAGACATACACAGCCTAGCAGTAGCATTCCTGCATATATTCAGTCATACACAGTGTAGCAGTAGCAGAGCCTCAAGTATTCAGACATACATAGTGTAGCAGTAGAAGTACATCACTAATTGAGACATACACAGCCTAGCAGTAGCAGTGCTGCATGTACTCGGGCATACACAGACTAGCAGTAGCAGTGCCACACATAGTCAGACATACACAGCCTAGCAGTAGCAGTGTCTCACTAATTCAGCCATGCACAGCCTAGCAGTAGCAGTGCTGCATGTAATCAGATATACACAGCATAGCAATAGCAGTGCAACACATATTCACCCATACACAGCGTAGCAGTAGCAGTGCTGCATGTACTCAGACATATACAGCCTATCAGTAGCAGTGTCTCACTAATTAAAACTTACACACCCTACCAGTAGCAATGTCTCATGAATTCAAATGCACACAGCCTCACAGTAGCAGTGTCTCACTAATTCCAAAGTACACAGCCTAGCAGTAGCAGTGTCTCAATAATTTAGAGATACACAGTAGAGGAGTAGCAATGCTACACGTATTCAGAAATACAAAGCCTAGCAGTAGGACTGCTGCATGTAGTCAGACATACACAGCACAGCAGTACAAGTGCCTCACTAATACAGATATTCACAGCCTAGCAGTAGCAGTGCCTCAATAATTCAGACATACACAGCCTAGTAGTAGCAGTGCTGCTTGTACTCAGACATACATAGCCTAGCAGTAGCAGTGTCTCACTAATTCATACATACACAGCCTAACAGTAGCAATGCCACACATATTCAGACATACACAGCCTAGCAGTAGCAGTGCTGCATGTAGGTTCATAGGTTCATAGGTTCATACTAGGCTATCTGCCCGAGGGCATTTACAAGCCTAGCCCATAGTTTTGTGGCTTACGCCACCCCTTTAGTATGGGGAACTATACCCATTATTTTGCTGTGCCTCTGTCGAGCAGTGACACTGAGGTAATCCCTGGGGTATATCTGCGATCTCCCATCCATTGGTCAAGATTTCTCTTGAACAAGGCCAGCGAGGTGCTCTGCCTCACATATACCGGGATTTTATTCCACAGCATAGGGAGTCTTTGGGTGATGAATCTATCCCTCCAGCACGTCCTATTAATAGCCGTGTCGAGGTTTAAGTCTCTCCCCCTTGTGGCTCTGAAGGATCTAGATTTTTGAGGTGAAGCATATTCATCAAATCTGGGTTTGACATGGCCTTGTATGTTAGGCAAAGGTCACCTCTGAGTAGCGGTAGCGACTGAATAGAGCTGGAGTTCTTTCAGTCGGGCAGCATAGGACAGATGTTTGAGACCCTTTATCCTTTTGGTGAGGAACTTTTGTGGCCTCTCTAGCTGCTGCAAGTGTCGGGTCAGATACATTCCGAATGGGGCATTGTACTCAATCATTGGTCTGATGAGTGATGAGTATAGGGAGACTATGACCTCCCTTGATTTAGATGAGAATCCCTTCATGATAAGGTGGGCAATGTAGAAGGTCTTCCTAACTACTTTAGCTACATGGGTGTCGAATGACAGACTACTATCAACCTGGGTCCCCAGGACCCTGATAACTTCTTCTGTGCTCAGTGGATTGCCACCTATTTGGTAGCTAGGGGTAACCTTGTTTTTCCCGAAGAGTATGACTATGCATTTTTTGGCATTTAACTTTAGGCCATGGCTCTGGCACCAGTTATCCGTTTCTGTGAGACCCTTCTGAAGGATATCTGTGTCAGATGTGTTTTCTACTATGGCACCCAGTTTGCAGTCATCTGCAAACTTTGTCAGCCATAACCCTCCTGTGTTTGCTTGTACTTTGGAAAAGTAGATGCCAAACAAGAGTGGGCCCAGGACTGAGCCCTGTGGTACACCACTTGTGACAGGCTTTGAGTCTGACATGGCGCCAGCAACTCTGACCCTGTGGGTTCTGTCACTCAGCCAGTTTGCAACCCATCTTGTGATGTATGGGTTAACATTTAAGCTGATGAGTTTTTCAATGATACCCGAGTGGGGTATTGTATCGAAGGCCTTCGCCAGATCGAGGTAGGTTGTATGGACTGCCTTTCCCTCATCAATGGCTTTGGTGACTGTTTCGAAAAAGTCAACCAAGTTTAGAAGGCATGATCTGCCTTTGACAAAGCCAAACTGGGATGGATCCAAAGTCTGCAAATTCCCTATGTCTTTATTTATGAGGTCCATTATGATCCTCTCCATGGCTTTGCAGATAAGGCTTGTCAAGCTAATGGGCCTGTAATTTCCAGGGTCAGTGGAGGCACCGCCTTTGTGAAGTGGGACCACAGTTGCAGTGCGCCACTCCCTGGGTACGTATCCAGAGGTAAGACTATGATTAAACAGCTGTCCTAGCTGTGGGTTTAATTCCTCGTTGAGTTCATGGAGCACACAGCCGGGGACACCATCAGGTCCCATGGATGCTGTGTTTTTTGCTTTGGAGAGAGCAGTTCTCACTTGGGCGTTGGAGATGTTTGGGGGGCTGCAATCGCTTGGTATAGATATTTCTCCTTTTGGGGGATAGGGCGGGAGAAGTTTGCACTGAACCTGTCAGCCAGTATGTTGGCAATGTCTGTAGGATCAGTAATCTTCACATCATTTTGAACTAGTTCTGAGCATATCTGGGAGTTTCCTCCCAGGTTTCTAACATAGCTAAAGAAGGCCTTATTATTGTCTTTTGAGTCTTTAGCTATTTTTCTCTCAAAATTTGCTTTGGATGATTTTATGAGAGCTCTTAGTTTTTTACTTATAGTGATCAAGGGTGTCTTACCTTTTAAGGATTTTGCTCTATCTTGTAGTAGCTTCCTCCTTTTGTTGTAGAGTTTGTTTATGGCTGGGGTCCACCAGACTGGACGCTTGCCTTTGGTACAAAGAGTCTTTGTTTTGCTTGGGATTGCCTTATCCATGCAGTCCTGCAGGTGCTGGTAGAAGGCATTTGTAAGTGATTCAGCGGCTTGAGTACTGTTTTCCACGGCTCGGGGCCTTAAAGGAGACCACACTAGTCTTTAGAAGTGTGAAGTCGGCTGAGAAATTCTTTAGTGTGGTCTTTTTTATTTCAGTGTGGGGAGGGAGGAGGACCTGCACCGAGATTAGTTTGTGCTCTGTTCTCACCAGTGTGGGGTATACTTCCGGTGTTGAACATTGTGCTCCCATGTTCGTGATGATGAGACCAAGTATGTTTTCTCCTCTTGTGGGGATGGTGACTAGTTGTTCCATGGCATTTGAGTTTATGAATTCCAGGAACTTTTGGGCTAGGGTGTTTGGGCTTGAGTAGTGTTCCCAGTCTATATTAGGGTAATTGAAGTCACCTAGTATGATGGTGTTTGGTGATACATTTATCCCCTCTAGTGTTTTCAGGAAGGCCATGTGAGGTTCCTGAGTTTGTGAGGGTGGCCTGTAACATGCTACAATTTGCAGAGCAGTCTTGCCTATGGTTAATTGCACCTGGATGGTCTCCGATGCATCGTGCGTTGCCACCAGTCTTGAGGTGTGGGTGTCCTTGATGAATATGGATACCCCCCCTCCTTTCTTGGTATTGTCTGGATTTTGGGGCCGGAATGCATGATAAGAGGTAAAACCTGATAGTGCTGGGGTGCTCTCAGGAGCCTTGAACCAGGTTTCTGTCACTGCACATGTACTCAGATATACACAGCCTAGCCATAGCAGAGCCTCATGTATTTAGACATAGACAGCCTAGCAGTAGCAGTGCCTCACTAATTCAGACATACACAGCCTAGCCATAGCAGAGCCTCATGAATTCAGACATAGACAGCCTGGCAGTAGCAGTGGCTCACTAATTCAGACATACATAGCCTAGCAGTAGCAGTGCCACATATAATCAGACATACAAATCATAGCAGTAGCACTGCTGCATGTACTCAGACATACACATCAGAGCTGTAGCAGTGCCTCACTAATTCAGAAATACAGAGCCTAGCAGTAGCAGTGCTGCATGTACTCAGACATGCACAGAGTAGCAGTGGCAGTGTCTCCCTAATTCAGACATACAGAGCCTAGCAGTAGCAGTGCTGCATGTACTCAGACATACAGAGCATAGCAGTAGCAGTGTTTCACTAATTCATACATACACAGCCTAGCAGTCACAGTGCCACACATATTCAGACATACACAGCCTAGCAGTAGCAGTGTCTCTCTAATTCAAACACAGCCTAACAGTAGCAGTGCTGCATATACTCAGACATACACAGCATAGCAGTAGCAGAGCCTCACGTATTCAGGCATACACACCTCAGCAGTAGCCATGTCACAAGTATTAAGACATATACAGCCTAGCAGTAGCAGTGCTGAATGTCCTCAGACATACATAGCGTTGCAGCAGCAGTGCCACATGTATTCAGACATACACAGCCTAGCAGTAGTAGTGCCACATGTATTCAGACATACACAGCCTAGCAGTAGCATTGCCTCACTAATTCAGACATACACAGTCTAGCAGTATCAGTGTCTCACTAATGCAGACATACACACTGGTGCAGTAGCAGTGCCACATGTATTCACACATACACAGCTTAGCAATAGCAGTGTTTCACTAATTCTAATATACACAGACAGGCAATAGCAGTGTATCACTAATTCAGACATACACAGCCTAGCAGTAGCAGTGTCTCATGAATTCAGACATACAAAGCCTAGCAGTAGCAGTGCCACATGTATGCAGACATACAGAGCCAAGAGGTTGCACTGCTACATGTACCCAGACACACACAAACTGGCAGTAGCAGTGGCTCACTAATTCAGACATACACAGCCTAACAGTAGCAGTATCTCACTACTTCAGACATGCACAGTGTAGCAGTGGCAATGTCTCACTAATTCAGACATACACAGCCTAACAGTAGCAGTATCTCACTAATTCAGGCATACACAGCCTAGCAGTAGCAGTGGCACATATATTCAGACATACACAGACTAGAAGTAGTAGTGTCAGTGTCTCACTAATTTAGGCATGCACAGCCTAGCAGTGTCTTACTAATTCAGACATACACAGTCTAGCAGTAGCAGTGTCTCACTAAATCAGACATACACAGACTAGTAATAGCATTGTCTCACTAATTCAGACATACACAGCGAAGCAGTAGCAGTGACCAACTTCTTCAGATATATACAGCCTAGCAGTAGCAGTGTGTCACTAATTCAGACATGCACATCATAGCAGTAGTAGTGCCACATGTATTCAGACATGCAAAGCATAGCAGTACTTGTGTCTCACTAATTCAGACATACAAAGCCCAGCAATAGAAGTGTCTCCATAATTCAAGCATACACAGCCAAGCAGAGCAGTGTCTCACTAATGCAGGCATACAAAGCCTAATGGTAGCATTGCTACATGTATTCAGACATACACAGCCTAGCAGTAGGAGTGCCTGACTAATTCAGACATACAGAGCTTAGTAGTAGAAGTGCTGCATGTACTCAGGCATACACAGCCTAGCAGTAGCAGTGCCACAGATATTCAGAAATACACAGCCTAGCATTAGCAGTGTCACACTTATTCAGACACACACAGCCTACCAGTAGCAGTCTTACACGTATTCAGACATACACACCCTATCAGTAGCAGTGTCTCACTAATTCAGACATACACAGCCTAGCAGTAGCAGTGTCTCACGAATTCAGACATACAAAACCTAGCAGTCGCAGTGCCACATGTATGCAGACATACAGAGCCGAGAGGTTGCACTGCTGCATGTAATCAGACACACACAGCCTGCCAGTAGCAGTGCCATATGTATTCAGACAGACACAGACTAGCAGTAGCAGTGCCACACTTATTCAGACACACACACAGCTTAGCAGTAGCAGTCTTACATGCATTCAGACATACACAGCCTAGCAGTAGCAGTGTCTCACTAATTCAGACATACACAGCCTAGCAGTAGCAGTGTCTCACTAATACAGAGATAGAAAGCCTAGCATTAGCAGTGCCACATGTATGCAGATATACAGAGCCAAGAGGTTGCACTGCTGCATGTACTCAGACACACACAGCATAGCAGTAGCTGTGCCACACATATTCAGACATACACAGTATACCAGTAGCAGTGTCTCACTAATTCATACATACACAGCATAGCAGCAGCAGTGCTGCATGCACTCAGACATCCACAGTGTAGCAGTAGCAGTGCCACACCTATTAAGACATACACAGCCTAGCAGTAGCAGTGTCTCACTAATTCAGAAATACACAGCCTAGCAGTAGCAGTGCTGCATGTACTCAGACATACACAGTGTAGCAGTAGCAGTTCCACACGTATTCAGACATACTCATCCTAGCAGTAGCAGTGCTGCATGTAGTCAGACATACACAGTGTAGCAGTTGCAGTGCCACACTTATTCAGACATACACAGCCTAGCAGTAGCAGTGTCTCACTATTTAAGATATACACAGCCTAGCAAAAGCATTTCTGCATGTACTCAAACATACGCAGCCTAGCAGTAGCAGTGCTACATGCACTCAGACATACACAGTCTGGCATTAGCAGTGTCTCACTAATTCCTACATACACAGCGTAGCAGTAGCAGTGCCACACGTATTCAGATATACACAGTGTAACAGTCGCAGTGCCACATGTATTCAAACATGCACAGCTCAGCAGTGTCTCACTAATTCAGACATACACTTTGTAACAGTAGCAGTGCTGGATGTACTCAGACATACACAGCCTAGCAGTAGCAGTGCCTCACTAATTCACACATACACATCCTAGCAGTAGCAGTGCTGCATGTACTCAGACATACACAGTGTATCAGTAGCAGTGCCACACATTTTCAGATGTACACAGCCTAGCATTAGCAGTGCCACATCTATTCAGACATACACAGTGTAGCAGTAGCAGTGCCACATGTATTCAGACATACACAGCCTAGCAGTAACAGGGTCTCAATAATTTAGACATATACAGTAGAGCAGTAGCAGTGCTACACGTATTCAGAAGTACAAAGCCTAGCAGTAGGACTGCTGCATGTACTCAGACATACACAGCACATCAGTAGCAGTGCCTCACTAATACAGATAATCACAGCCTAGTAGTAGCAGTGCCTCAATAATTCAGACATACACAGCCTAGTAGTAGCAGTGCTGCTTGTAATCAGACATACACAGCCTAGCAGTAGCAGTGTCTCACTAATTCATACATACACAGCCTAACAGTAGCAATGCCACATGTATTCAGACATACACAGCCCAGCAGTAGCAGTGCTGCATGTACTCAGATATACACAGCCTAGCCGTAGCAGAGCCTCATGTATTTAGACATAGACAGCCTAGCAGTAGCAGTGCCTCACTAATTGAGACATAGCCTAGCCGTAGCAGAGCCTCATGAATTCAGACATAGACAGCCTAGCAGTAGCAGTGTCTCACTAATTCAGACATACAGAGCCTAGCAGTAGCAGTGCCACATATAATCAGACATACAAAGTATAGCAGTAGCACTGCTGCATGTACTCAGACATACACAGCATAGCAGTGGCAGTGTCTCACTAATTCAGACATACAGAGCCAAGTAGTAGCAGTGCTGCATGTACTCAGACATACAGAGCATAGCAGTAGCACTGTTTCACTAATGCATACATACACAGCCTAGCAGTCGCAGTGCCACACATATTCAGACATACACAGCCTAGCAGTAGCAGTGTCTCACTAATTCAGACATACACAGTCTAGCAGTAGCAGTGCCACACTAATTCACACATAGCCTAGCAGTAGCAGTGCTCCATGTACTCAGACATACACAGCATAGCAGTAGCACTGCCACACGTATTCAGACATACACAGGCTAGCTGTAGCACTGTCTCACTAATTCAGATGTACACAGCCTAGCAGTAGTAGTGTCTCACTAATTCTGACATACACAGCCTAGCAGTAGCAGTGCCACACGTATTCAGACATACAATGACTAGCAGTAGTAATGCCGCATTAATGCGCACATACATAGCCTAGCAGTAGCAGTGCTGCATGTACTCAGACATACACAGCCTAGCAGTAGCAGAGTCTCACGTATTCAGACATACACAGCCTAGCAGTAGCAGTGCTAAATGTATTCAGACATACACAGCGTAGCAGTAGCAGAGTCTCACATATTCAGACATACACAGCCTAGCAGTAGCAATGCCACAAGTATTCAGACATACACAGTTGAGCAGTAGAAGTGTCTCACTAATTCAGACATACAAAGCATAACAATAGCAGTGTCTCACTAATTAAGACATGCACAGCCTAACAATAGCAGTGTCTCACTAATTCAGACATGCACAGCCTAGCAGTAGCAGTGTCTCACTAATTCTGACATATAAATTGCCATTTCATGAATAAATATAAAACCTTATAATAATAAATATGTATAAATTCATATCTATGTACATTATATAAAAGGACATTTTAAATAAATCATTATTGGAGAAACTTCTTATTATTTAAAAGGGAAAAAACTTTGTACCCAAGCAGCACCACCTAATGGTGAATTTATATATTGCACTAACCCTCATAATTTAGCTGCCTTTAATTTTAAAAGAGGTAATATGGAAACATGTTCATTTAAACCTGGGAATGTACTTGCTTCTAACGTTACTTGCCACCATAATTCCCTATAACCTATAGTGTCTTCCCAAGGACCACCTCTAATACCACTTTTAATATGCTCTATTACAAAAAAGTGGAATTTACTATCTTTACATACCTTAGAATGCTTAAATAAGGCATTTGTTTCTTTCTCCTTTATTATATCATAGGTACGTTCATAAATTCTTCTCTTTGGGGTTCTTTCTGTCTTGCCTATATAAAAGGACTTACATTTTTCACAGGTGGCAAGATAAACTAAACCCTTAGAATCACAGTTGTACAAACCTTTACTAATAATCCATCTCTCCCTGCTTTCTACATATATTTTCTCTTTATTAGTAATATAGTCACATTGAATACACTTCCCACATTTATATGTACCCTTCTTTCCGGTATTATTAAAATTATTAATCTTATTATAATCAATCTTCTTATGTTCCAAAATGTCCTTAATACTGTTAGAATTTCTAAATACAGCCTTAGGTATACTTTTAGGAATTCCCTCCAGGTCAGTAAATGCCATAAATCTTTTCCATTCCTTCTGGAAAATTAATCTAGTATTATAATTTAATGCATTATATTCTAAAATGAGGGCATGTTGATATTCCCCATTGGTGTTTGCTTCTTTCATTCCTGTTACCTGGTTAACATTGCCCTCCTTTATTCCTAAAATGGCCATAAATTTGTCTAATCTACCTCTTTCCACTTCTGACCTAATATTTGCAATAAAATCCTTA
>NC_056726.1:1079039436-1079198994 GCF_019279795.1 Protopterus annectens | reverse complement strand
TTGGAGGGGAGAGGAAAATGCAGCATGAACCCCGGAGCACTGTTTGAATCCTACAACCCAAAAAGACATGATCCTGAGAAGGAGTCAAGGAAGACTTCTTGAAGTTGATTGTGAACCCCAGGCTCTGAAGAAGAGAACTAGTGAAATGGAGATTTTGCAACAGGACCTCTAGAGAAGATGCCTGAATCAGGAGGTCATCCAAATAAGGAAAGATTTGGATCCCTTGAAGCCTGCAAAAGGCAATCACAGGAGCGAGGCACTTGGTGAATATCCTTGGGACAGTAGAAAGGCCAAAAGGCAAAGCACAGAACTGAAAATGCCAGGAAGCAACAGAGAAATGCAAAAATCTCCTGAAAAGAGGATGGATTGGAATATGGAGATAAGCATCCTTGAGGTCCAGAGACACCAGAAAGGCCTGAGAGAGCAGGAAAGGGAAAAGGGACAGAAGGGAAACATCTGAAAGGAAGGCACCTTCAGAAAGGTGTTCAGATGGGGGAGGTTTAGAATAGGTCTCCAAGTACCTTCTTTTATGGGCACTAGAAACATTCTGGAATAAAACCCTTTCCACCTTTGGGACACAGGCACCTCTTGAATAGTACCCTGAGATAAGAGATCTCGAAGAACCTCTGGGAAAAAAGTAAGTTGTTCCTGAGGAGACCAAGGAATACTCATAAAAGGAGGGTGAGAAATCCAGACGATGAAGTACCCCTGAAGAATGACTGACAGAACCCAAGAATCCTGGGTGATTTGGAGACAGACAGGAAGAGAAGGAGAAAGATGTAGAGAAAGAAGAATGTGGCTGGGAACAGGTGGATAGTCATTCAGCACGGGGTTTGTCAGGAAAGTAAGGCTTATAAATCCCTTCAATCTGAGTGGCCTTAGCAGGAGGAGTCCATTTACTACTGTTTTTACCTTTAGGAGGAGAGCAAGATTGCCTAAAAACAAAGGCTAGCTTAGAATGGTAGTTCTGCAGAAATCAAGGCACAGGAGAAACAAAGCCATGCTTAAGCTCCTGTAAACCCTTCCCCTTGTCCTGAAGAGACTTAAACAAACCAGCAGCTGCTTCACCAAACAAAAGAGTATTATCCAAAGCAGCATCCATTCAGCATACCTTAAAACAATGGTAGAGTTTGCTAGCTGGCCAGTTGGAGGGCTTCAAGGCAGGAATCCCATTTGTAAGGAATACTGCAGTGGGGAATGTAAGGACATATTAGTCATTACCCACAACCTTCTGCAAATGTTTTTGTTTTTTAAACATGACTTTAATGAAATACAAAAGCTACACCTTTTCTTTTACCTTATCTTGTAACAAGAAATTGTGGAAAAGCAGAGGTACCTAGATACTGATTGCAAAAACATTTATATCAAGTAGAAGGCAACAAAAATATCTATCAATCGAATGCCTTTACATTAGCTATAAAATATGTTTTTTTTTAATTAACAACTAAATAAATGTGTTTATAATTTACTGGGATGTTACCAGGCAGTGATAAAAAAACACAAAGCTACTTCTGTGAAAATTAAAAGTCATGCAGAGCTCAGGCATGCAAAATGCTAATAAACAGCTGAGAAAAATTATAAATAATGACTGTTTTGTATTATAAAATATAAATAATACTGCAACAGCAAGCCAAAGTAATATTCATACATGAAGTGATGAAAATAGGTTATATTGTGGCAGGTTGCCAATGGTTATTTCACAGGGTTGTTTGAGACTCATTGTGATTTGATGATTGTGTTAGTAATTAAAAAAAAACAGAATGTATGTTTTACAACATATTCTAAATGCATATAATAACATATGTTGTTGATTCAAAATACTACATGAAAGGTTAGGGTTTATATTAGATACTCAAAGTTTTAAAACTTCGAATCTCATATGATCGACAGCATATGAGTGAAGTTTTAAAGCTTCGAACATTTAATAAAAAATAAAGAAAGAAAACAAAAACCTACCTGATCATTCTGAGCAGGGGGGCAAGCCCCCCTGCACACCCACACCCCCTGCTACTTAAATATACCAACTCTAAGATCACACTACAGTGCAGTAAAGGGAAACATTCCCTACGGCGATCTCCGTTCACACTTTCGAGCTTTCAAAGGTTTGCTCATATGGTCTCGACCATATAAGGCTCGAACTTTTGAAAGTACATTCTTATGATATAAACCTAAAAAGTTACATAAAAATCTCTTTAAAGAACCACCTTCACCAGACTTTAGTAAAAAAGAAAATTGAAACATTAACAGAGTCCTTCAAAGTCATTCCTTGATTAATCCATTTTATTCTGCTTTATGTTTCATCATCTTGACGTATGTAGTTAAAACAAAAAGGCCAGGGCACTTCTAATGGAAAGGATCCAGGGCCATTAGCCTAGTACACAACTATGAACCTGTGAAAAGCTTTATTTAATGGAAAACAAATATTTATACTAACCTGAAGTACAGGTGATGCAGTAATTGTTACAGCTTTGGGCCTTAGAAATGACATACCTGTTAAAGTAAAACCTAGTCAAGCGAAGTTCTATGTAGGTGCAGTTGAAGTTAATACACACACACACACACACACACACACACGCACGCACACGCACGCACACACACACACACACACACACACACACACACACACACACACACACGCACACACACGCACACACACGCACGCACACACACACACACACACACACACAACTGTAGAAATGGTGCAGCGTAATTAGTATAAACCAAGATCCATGCAGAAAAAATGCCACTGAGGATCCAAAATGGTAAAATCAAGGATTTTAATAACACGATTGAGTGCTTTTATCTCTCTAAGAAGTCTTTATCAGAATAACCATGAAACCAACCATCAATTCTTTTATACTACGCTTCCAGCATTTCCATTGGATAATTAAGGTCTTTGAATCATCATTTAAATTGTTTAAAGATACTGAAGGTTAAAAACACATATGCATATAACATTGTAAGTCTGCTAATTACTCAATAAATAAGACATACTTTACTTTAAAAATGCAGATAAATAAAATAAGTTATACTTTTTCAGCCTTCATATTTAAAACTAGTACTGTTGAAACATATTTGTTATGCCTGGGTGGGGGGGAGTAGCACATAATCTAACTTGCCACATAAACTGTCTATTGCATAGCCATCCCTTCCAGTCCCCACTTCTGCTATTAATGTTTATTTTTTCCAAGATGCCAAAGGAGAATTTTTTAAACTATTACAGCTGGTAGAGTGTTAGCATAAGGCATTGTTATCCTTCGTGTAAGTGATGTCATACAGGCATTTATAAACTCACACCCTTAAATGCATGCTCTGTTTTTTTAACACAATATGCTGGGCATTTGTCACACTTAACCAAATATACTACCCTAAAGGTGGAACAATTTCATTTGCAAAATGTTATTCTACTTTTAAGGATGTTGTCCAACACCAGGGGTTTTGTCTTAACAATATATGGACACTGTTTACAGCTTCCACAGGGTGAAGTACCACAAGCCAAAAGGTACACTTTCTGATATTTTATTTTCAAAAAGCTGTTTAAAGTTCTTCCCAGTTTTGGTAATGAATGTGGGTTCAGCCCTCACCTTGCTATACACATCTGTATTTACTGTAAAAAAAGCTTCCCGTTCCATCTTACTATTTCCCTTCTCTCTTTAGAAAATGTATTGTGTTGTATAATAAGTGCTTTTTCTTATTTAGCCTCCTGTCTTTCATTGGATGATTTCTCTAAACAGAGGCCCAGTAGGGGCTTGTACCTGCCCCTCCATTTACTGAAAACTTCTTTGATCAACCTGGGGACTAAATCCATGGAATAACCTCTTACTAAAAATATTTCTTTCAATTTGACTAGTTCATCCCAAACTTCCTCATATCGTGAGGTCGTTCTTGCTGTTCTTAGTGCCTGACCTTTAACTAAGCTCTTCTTTTAAGTGGAGGGGTGGCTGCTTGTAAAATGTAAGTATGCATTACAGAATGTCTCTTTCCTGTAAACATTGGAATTAAATCTATTGGCTGAATAAGAAATAAGAGTATATTAGTGATTAACACTCACCCTCTTCCAACTATAGGTGAATATTAAAAGGTTCTGTGGTGCTGTTCAGATATTCCACAAAAGAATGTATCTCTGCCTCTGTACCATGCCATAAAATAAAGGTATCATCCAGAAACTCTCAGATAGATGTGGAGATTATTTGAATATCCACCATTAAGCACATATCTGTTTTCCCATCCAAGTAGGACTATGTTAGCATACGCTGGGGTGCAGACTGCATCCATTGCTACACACCCTTATCTGTTGGAAGAACTATCCCACAAAAAATATATAATTATTTTCCAAAATGAGGGACATTGGTTCCAACACTAAAGATAATTTATCATAGGATCATAAGATCACAGAAGGTTACTAGGCTAATGGCCCTGGGGCCCTTACAAGCCTAGCCAAGAGTTTATCCCCCCAAAAAAGAAACCTCAGGCAGCACTTGTAGCCCCTGTCAATGAGGGACAAAGGTGGAACCCCTCGGACAAATTTGTGGTTTCCCAGCCACTCATCAAGGTTGCACTTGAAGAGGGTTAGTGAGGTACGCTGTTTAACACGTATGGAAAGTGTATTCCAGAGATAGGGCAGCTTCTGGGACACATACCTGTCTCTCTAGCAGGTTTTGTTGATGTTGCATATTAGATTTAGGCCTTTTGAGTGGGCAGTGCATGAGGAGTTAGATTTAATAGGGAACATCTCTAGTATGGCAGGTTCCAATACTGCCTTGTAGGTGAGACACAGGTCACCTCTGAGCAATCTATATGATACCGAGTAGAGTGATAGTGATTTGAGCCTGTCCACATATGGCAGCTGTTGAAGGCCATGGATTCTCTTTGGGAGGTATTTCTGTGGCCTTTTCAGTTGGTGCAGCTATTTGGAGAAGTAAATACCAAATGGGGCCTTATTCTCAATTATTGGCCTAATGAGGGAGGAGAACAGAGAGGTAATAACCTCCTTTTTTTCTCTGGATGCAATCCCTTTACTTATGAGATGAACCAAGTAAAAGGCTTTTTTGACCACCGCCGCTAGATGATGGTCGAATGTAAGATTGTCGTCAACCTGAGTACCCAGGTTTCTCATCACAGCTTGTGGGCTTAGGGGGTTCCTGTTGATGTGGCAATCAGTAGGGGCCATGGTTTTGCCAAATGGTATGATAATACATTTTTTTGCATTTAACTTAAGGCCATGACTTTGGCACCAGTCATTTGTTGCCGTGAGACCCTCTTGCAGTATGTTAACATCATTTGGGGAGTCAATGACAACACTCAACTTACAATATTCCACAAATTTGGTCAGCCACAGGCCCTTTGTCTTTGTCTAGACCTCTGAGAAGTAAATGCCAAACAGTAAGAGTCTTTGGATAGATCCCTGGGGAACACTACTAGTGACAGGCCTGCTGTCAGAGGTGGAGGTGCCTATTTTGACCTTGTGGGCAACCCACCTCATGGGATAGGGATTTACACCAAGATGCTTTAGCTTTTTGATGATGCTTGAGTGAAGGATTGTGTCAAAGGTCTTGGCCAAGTCAAGGTAAGCTATATGTACTGATGTTCCCTCATCCAGGGCCCTGGTGACAGTCTAAAAAAAGTCAACCAGATTCAACAGGCAGGATCTGCCCTGGATGAATCGGAATTGGGTGGTGTTAAGTTCTTGGAGATTGCCTATGTTGTTGTTTATGAGATCCATAATAATATGCTCCATGGCTTTACACATCAGACTTGTCAAGCTAATGAGGCAATAGTTTCCTAGGTCAGTAGTGGCACCACCTTTGTGCAAGGTAATGATGATGGCAGTTCTCCACTCTGCTGGAATGAAGCCTGTACTTAGGCTGTACATGAATAGGGGGCTCAATGGTGAAGCTAGTTCTTGCTGGAGATGGTGCAGAATACAACCTGGGATACTATCAGGTCTCATGGCGGCTGTGTTCTTTGCCTTGGATAAGGCTATTAACACTTGATCTATGGAGATGTGAAGTGTGGGACAAGTATAAATGATGTTTAATGGGCCTTGGGAATAGAGTGGTGAAGTTTGAGCTGAACCTAACAAGATCAGTATAAGTGGTAATGTTAAGCCCTAATTCAGGGCAAACATGGGCTTTGCCATGGAGGTTCCTGACATAACTGAAGAATACTTTGTGGTTTCCCTTTGTTTTGGAGGCTAGTTTCAATTCATAATTGTTTTTTGAGGTTTTCAATAATGATCTAATTTGCTTGTTGAGGCTGATGAGGGGGCTTTTCCAATTTGGAATTTGTTCCTTTTTACCCTTGGACAACAGTTTCTTCCTTTTGTTGTAAAACCTGTTGATAGAGAATGTCCAACAGACAGGTTTGTGTTTCCTTGAGGAGTAGGTTTTAGTTCTGTTGGGTATGACTGAGTCCATGCAGTTATACAGGTGCTTGTATACTTCATTGGTGTACTGTAATACATAGTTGTCTGCATCCTCTGAGGGTGATGGTGGTGTGAAGCTATTGATACCCCCCCTTAGGAGGTTGTAGTTTTTTAGCCTTGTTATGGTTGGGGGAGGATGTGTGTGACAGAGACTTTGAATGATACAAAACAATGATCTGATCTCACCAGGGAAGAACATGCTATGGGAGTGGTGCAGTGGTCACCCATGTTGGTGAAAACCAAGTCCAGAATGTTATCTCATCTTGTGGGGGATGAGACGAGCTAGTATAGTGCATTAGAACTGATGAAGTCAAGGAATCATTGGGTGAGTGCATTAGTGCAGGAATAGTTCACCCAGTCTGTGGTGGGGTAGTTGAAGTCACCAAGGATCAGGGTGTTAGGGGGTACCTTGATGGAGTCAAGTAGGTCTAGGTAGGAGGACTGGGTGTCCTGAGTCATGGAGGGGGTGGGGGTCTATATCTGGTTATAATTGGATGGGTGTTTTGCGAACTGTCAGTTGCACCTAGAGTAATTCCAGTGCATCATGCTGGCAAACCAGCCTGGAGGTGTGCCTGTCTTTAATGAAGATAGAGAGTCCACCACCCTTAGTCTTTCTGACCTCATTTTGGAGTCGGAAAGTGTGGAATGAGGTATAGCCTGGTAAGGCAGGGGTGTTCTCCACAACCGTGAAATAAGTTTCCATGACAACACAGATATCACCATTTTCCAGTGTGAGGACAGCCTCCAGGGAATGCATTTTCAGGTTAAGGCTCCTAGGGTGAAGAAGCATGACCCTCAATTTACTTTTTGACAGATCTTTTATCTCAGAAGATTTGTCTTTGGGACATAGCCTAAAAAAGGCACAATGGGGGAGCAAGAGCCTTGGTCAGAATCCGGAATCACAGGGGTGACAGATAGAGGCCATCTCTGGCAAAGCATTGAGGCCTGTCAACCATGTCATCCCAGGCAGACAGGTACTGGATTCCCATGGAAAGACAACAGAAACTAAGCCAATTGTTGAAGTCAATTACCTTTGTTGGTATTGTGGTATCATTCTTGGTGAAGGTAGGATGCTGCTTAGGGCTAGGTTCATACCTGCCTGTGACACATATTTTGAGAGCTCAATCAAGTCTCTCTTCATATAGTCCAGGGAGGTACATCTTAAGTCATTCACACCAACACGGACAATGCCAGAGTCATATTTGTACCTGTTGTGGAGTGACTTAAGTGTGTGTGTGTGATGTGGCCAACTCTGGCACCTGATAGACAACTGACTGTGACCTTTTCCTTGTCGAGCCTGGTAAGAGAGACATCAGTGTGTCTCACAACTGAGTTACCAATGACTAGTATGTTTCATTTATTGTTATGCCTTATGGGCTATATTTGTGAGATACTGGTATGTTGTGTGATTTGTTTGGTGTCCTATGTGGAATGTTTGTGAGGGTGTTTTGGAGGTCTCTGCTGTTTAGGTACATTTTTAATTGAGGACCTGTGCATAGGTGGCTGTGTTGTGCTTGGCTATGTGATGTGGATGGTGCAGTGTTTGTTCCAGCAATCTCCTCTTTGTCAGGAGTACTGACTATGGCATGAGAAAGCATTGATTCCAGTTAGCTGACATAGATGCATTTCCCACAAGTAGAAGAATTATGTGCTAGGAGAGGAGGGCTGTCAGTGAACATGAGGCACTTGCTGCACTGTCGACCAGGCTGACAGGAAAAACTGATGAGAATTGTTCAGACATAGTATTCTGAATACTTGGTGGACTTATGGAGAGAGGGTTTTGATAAGGGTTTCTCCACAAGAGTCTAGACCACATAAACCTTCTTAAATGTGAAGTAACTGGCCTGAAGCACAAGTGCTAAATATCATCAGATAGAGAGGAGTTTGTGCTAAGGGTTTCATGAAATAGTTCCAGTCCTTCATATTTGAGTATAACAGAAAATAAATCAGTGACATCATTGGTCAACAATACCAGTTCTTTCTTCCAAATGTTGTTCTTTTAATGTTCCAGGAAGTCCAAGGAATCATTTACAAGGTGGGAGGGTTGTTTTTACAACATTATTTACCCATTTATTGACCAAAATTGGTAGGGTGAGTTTTTTGACCCTTGTGCTGAAACAATTGGTCTGAAGGGAAGTTCTGTCACATTCTTATGAATTTTCAGAATTCCCAAAATAACAAGAATAATCGGTTTTGATTTTAATAGAAACTTATAGGTCTCTACTTCCATTCTCTGGTCCAACACATATTCTTCTAAGTAGGAGCCAATTCTGTGATATGCAATATTTATTTGATTTCAGGATACAGAGGTGTAGTTAGATGTGTTATGCAAAATATCTAGTAACTAGTTAGAATAATTTGGTGCATCAAACAAGCTTATCCCACCCCCCTTATCAGGATTCATGATGCGTATGTTCTTATCAGGTTTCATGATGCACATGTTCTTATCAGATTTCATGATGCGTATGTTCTTATCAGGTTTCATGATGCGCATGTTCGTATTAGGTTTCATGATGCGCATGTTCTCATCAGGTTTCATGATGCGTATGTTCTCATCAGGTTTCATGATGCGTATGTTCTTAGGTTTCATGAAGCGTATGTTCTTAGGTTTCATGAAGCATATGTTCTTATCAAGTTTCATGATGCATGTGTTCTTGTCAGGTTTCATGATGCGTGTGTTCTTGTCAGGTTTCATGAAGCATGTGTTCTTGTCAGGTTTCATGAAGCATGTGTTCTTTTCAGGTTTCATGATGCGTATGTTCTTATCTTTTCTAAGTGCATCCAGCAGAACTTTCACTTCACCAGTAAGATTTCTTACAACCCATTTTTGTTGAGAATACATCTTGAAAGTGCCCTCCATTAATGCCCTTTAAAAAAGTTGTATGGTAGGATGAAGTGGGGGATTAAATGTACTGCATTTCCTAAGACCATGGCTATTGTGATGTGTGACAGGAGCTCCATTTTGATAATTCTCCTCAAAAATATGTTAAAAGTCAATTTCCTTGTATATAACGTAAGCTCTACTATAGAATCTGCAATGTCAACACATCTAGTAGTCACCCTGTCATACAAGTTAACATGAACTGCACATCATGAACCATGATTTAAGAATGTTTTTGTCACAGTACTGTAACATGACCTGTACATCATGAGCCATGATTTAAGAATGTATTAGTCATGGCACTGTGACATGACCTGTACACCCTGAGCCATGATTTAAGTATGTATTAATCATGGCACTGTAACATGACCTCTACATCATGTCATGAACCATGATTTAAGAATGTATTAGTCAAGGCATTGTAACATTTCAGGCTTGCTAGTTGTTGCTGAAGAACCTACCAAGGGGAGAAATTGCTGAGAGAAGAAAAGGAGCCACTTTTGTGATTTAAGTATTTTCTTCTGATTTTTTGTTAAGTTTTACTGCTTTGCCAACTACTTTTTGGCATTTTCCGGCTTGCTAAAGTTTATATCTGTAACAGTAACAGTACTTGGAACACATCTAGAGCCTGTTTACTGCATTTCCTGTGTTGCACTTAATTTGAAATCGTTTTTTCTCTAAAAACTGCATTTTACCTGATTTTGGCCTAGCACTCAAGTGTGGGGTCATTTATTGCACCGTTGTGATTATTTTGCTGCTTGTGTATCTCTGCTACCTTTAAACTACAACACAGCAAAATAATGGGTATAGTTCCCCATACTAAAGGGGTGGCGTAAGCCACAAAACTATGGGCTAGGCTTGTAAATGCCCTCGGGCAGATAGCCTAGTATGAACCTATGAACCTATGAACCTATGAAAAGAAAAAAAAAACAAAAAAAAATCTTGCTTTTTTCCCCCACTTTCTGAAAGTTAAGAAAGTTCAGTTACAGATTTGCTGTTCTGAACTGTTTGGAAGTTTCTAGAAGGCCAGTGCTTGTTTGGGCTAAAGGGAAGTCTCTGTGTTCACCAGTGGGAGTGGTTAACACTGAACAGCCTGCCTGTCCCTGGAGGAGTGGTTACTACCTAGAAGCTGTAGTTTTTTTGGCCATTTTGGGTCAATTCTAAACTCCTTGATCTGTCTCTCTTAAAACCCGGCTGCCTCATGGTTTTGGCATCTTTTCAGGCTTCCTAGTTGTTGCTGAAGCACCTACCAAGGGGAGAAAAAGCTGAGAGAAGAAAAGGAGCCACTTTTGTGATTTTAAGTATTTTCTTCTGATTTTTGTTAAGTTTTACTGCTTTGCCGCCTACTTTTTGGCATTTTCCGGATTGCTATAGTTTATATCTGTAACAGTAACAGTACTTGGAACACATCTAGAGCCTGTTTACTGCATTTCCTGTGTTGCATTTAATTTAAAATCGTTTTTTTTTTCCTCTAAAAACTGCATTTTACCTGATTTTGGCCTAGCACTCAAATGTGGGGTCATTTATTGCACTGTTGTGATTATTTTGCTGCTTGTGTATCTCTGCTACCTTTAAACTACAACAAAAAGAAAAAAAAAATCTTGCTTTTTTCCCACTTTTTGAAAGTTAAGAAAGTTCAGTTACAGATTTGCTGTTCTGAACTGGTAGTGGTTAACACTGAACAGACTGGCTGTCCCTGGAGGAGTGGTTACTACCTAGAAGCTATAGTTTTATTGGCCATTTTGGGTCAATTCTAAACTCCTTGATCTGTCTCTATTAAAATCCTACAACTCTCTTTTTGCCCAGTTTTGCTAACTGAGCAGTGTCGGGCAGCACCGCCTAAACAGGTTTAAACTATTCCAGGCTCCACAAAGTCTGCTCTTCACTTTTTCCCTTAGAACTGTTCAAACTCTCAAAGTAATCACTCTATTCTCTTTCTAAAGCACTGCACTTGCTCAGCTCTTATAAGGAAACACTAACTATTTAAAGCACTACACCCTCCTTGACTTCTCATAAGTATTAGGCTCCCAATTGGTCCTTCCTGATCAAGTGAAAAATCAGTTCCCTTCCCTAATCTGATCAGTAAAAAAACAGTTCCCTATACTAATCTGGTATGTCCAACGGTCAGTTTCAAGGTTACTCTCCAGTCCAACTGGTGAATCTGGGAATTTTGAGGCAATGTTACAATTGCCTTATGTACACAGACAACCCTCTCCTCCTTCCAACAAACTCTAATACATGTGAGAGATGCAGTTACACAGCCAAACTGGAGGCAGAGCTCTCTCAACCCAAGACTGGCACAGTCAGTTAGGAGGAAAAGGTAACCACCCACACCACAAATCCAGTCTCACACAGACCTATTGCATCTGCATACCCAACACATAAACACACAAAAACATACTCGGAGGCTCTAAATAAAAATCTGCCTAAACAGCAAAGACCTCCTAAGCAGACATCCAAGCAACAGCCACCCCTCAACAATACCCATGAATCACATATCTCACAAAATCAGTGTGCCTCACAGTCACAGCCCTTAAGGCCAAACAACACATCAAATACACTTGTTATAGGGGACTCTATTGTCCGGCACACTGACGTCCTGCTCACCAGACTGAACAAAGAGAAGGTCACTGTAAGCTGCCTGTCGGGTGCCAGGATCCACCACATAACACAAGCACTCACATCACTCCAAAGCAAGTAAAAGTATGACTCCGTCATTGTTCATGCTGGTGTGAATGACCAGAGACGTACCTCCCTGAACTACATGAAAAGAGACATAGAGGAGCTCTCTGACCATGTAGCCCAGGCTGGTATGACCCTGACCTTGAGTAGCATCTTGCCCTCACCAAGAATGATGCCACATTATAAAGACAAAATGATCAGTTTCAACAATTGGCTAAAGTATTGGTGTCATTCAATGGGGATCCAGTGTCTGTCAGCCTGGGATGACATGCTCGACAAGCCATGTTGCTTCGCTAGGGATGGCTTGTACCTGTCACCCTTAGGCTTTCGTATACTGGCCAAGGCTCTTGCCACCCCCATAGTGCCTTTTCTAGGCAAGGCTCAAAGGACAAACCCACCTCCATAGACAACCCAAGGATAAAAAAACTAAAGGTAATGCTTCTCAATGCCAGAAGTCTAAACCTCAAGATGCACGCACTCGAGGCTCTCCTCAGTATGGAGGAAATCGATGTCTGTGCAGTAACAGAAACCTGGTTCAAGGCTCCTGAGAGCACCCCAGCACTACCAGGTTATAACTCATACCATGCGTTTCAGCACCAAAACTCGGACCGAAGCACAAAAGGAGGGGGAGTATCTATATTCATCAAAGATACCTACACCTCCAGGTTAGTGGCATTGCACGAAGCATCGGAAACCATCCATGTGCAACTAACAGCGGGCAAAACTGCCTTTCAGTTTGTAGCCTGCTACAGAACACCCTCCCTATTACAAGAACCCCACTTGGCATTCCTGAGAACACTGGAAAATATGAAGGTCTCTCCAAACACTATGTTATTGGGTGACTTCAACTACCCAAACATTGACTGGGAAAACTACTCAAGTCCAAACACCCTCGCCCAATGGTTCCTTGAATTTATAAACTCTAACGCAATGGAACAACTGGTCACCACTCCCACAACAGGGAACAACATATTGGACCTGGTCATCACCAACATGGGGACTCTATGTTCCACACCAGAGGTAAACCCCTCATTGGTAAGATCAGACCATAAACAAATTTCTCTGGACATCCATATCCCGTCCCCACCCCCAGCCAAGGAAATCACTGTAAAGAATTTCTCAAAAGCCAACTTTGCACTTCTCAAGACTGAGGTGGAATCCTTCAAAGCCCCTAGGCCAGAGGATAATACAGCCCAATCCGCAGAATCCTTTACAAATGCATTCTATGAGCATCTGCAGGAATGCATGGATCGTGCTATCCCAAATAAAACCAAGACTCACTCCTCCAAAAACAGGAGACCGGTCTGGTGGACAGCGGCCATAAATAAGCTATACAACAGAAGGAGGAAGCTACTACATGACAGAGCAAAATCCCAAAAAGGGAAGGCATCTCTGATCAGTTTTAGCAAGAAACTTCGATCCCTCATAAAATCATCAAAGGCCAGTTTCAAAAGAAAAATTGCCCTAGACACTAAAGATAATCACAAGGCCTTCTTTAGTTATATCAGGAACATGGGTGGAAACTCCCAGATATGCTCTGAATTGTTGCATAACGGTACAAAATATACTGAACTTACAGACATAGCCAACATCCTGGCAAACTTCTCCCCCCCCTTTCGCCCCAAAGGAGCAAATGCTTATCCCAACTGAATGTAACCTCCCTGACATCACAGATGCACAGGTGAAAGCTGCCCTCTCCAAAGCAAAAAACACAGCATCTATGGGACCAGACGGGGTCCCAGGCTGTGTCTTACATGAGCTCCATGAAGAACTGAACCCTCACATTAAGTCACTGTTCAAACTTAGCCTTACTACAGGATATGTACCCAAAGAATTGCATACAGCTATAGTGGCCCCACTCCACAAAGGTGGTGCCACAACGGCCCCAGAAACTATCGCCCCATAAGCCTGACTACTCTGGTCTGTAAAGCTATGGAGCATATTATCATGGAACTCATAAACAAAGACATTGGGAGCCTCCAGACACTGGACCCTACCCAATTCGGCTTTGTTAAGGGCAGATCTTGCCTCTTAAACCTAGTTGATTTCTTTGAAACAGTTACCAAAGCCATAGATGAGAGCAAGGTAGTCCACACAGCCTACCTGGACCTCGCAAAAGCCTTCGACACAATACCCCACTCGGGCATCATAAATAAGCTTACCAGCTTAAATATCAACCCCTATATCACAAGATGGGTTGCAAACTGGCTCAAAGATAGAACCCACATGGTCAGAATTGCAGGTGTCATGTCCGAATCCAAACCAGTTACAAGTGGCATCCGACAGGGCTCAGTTCTGTGACCTCTCTTATTTGGTATATACTTCTCTGAGGTTCAGGCTAACATGGGGGGGATTATGGCTGACAAAGTTCGCAGATGACTGCAAACTGTGGCCATAATCGAATATCCAGCTGACACAAGCTTCCTCCAAAAGGGTCTCACAGAGATGGATGCTTGGTGTCAGAGCCACGGCCTCAAGCTAAATGCTAAAAAGTGCATAGTCATCCCCTTTGGGAAAAAACAAGATGCCCACAAATTACCACATAGGTGGTAATCCATTAAGTACAGAAGAAGTAATTAGAGATTTGGGGACCAACGTAGATAGTAATCTCTCCTTTGATAATCACGTTGCCAAAGTGGTTAGAAAGACCTTCTATATAGCCCACCTTATCATGAAAGGGTTCGCATCTAGATCAAGAGAGGTCATTGTGCCCCTCTACTCGTCACTCATCAGGCCCATAATTGAATACAATGCCCCCTTTGGGATGTACCTTACCTGACACCTGCAGCAACTGGAGAGACCCCAAAAGTACCTCACCAAGAGGATCACGGGCTACAAACAGATGTCCTATGCGACTCGACTAAAGAAATTCCAGCTCTACTTAGTTGCTTACCGCCTAATCAGAGTCGATCTATGCCTGACATACAAAGCCATGTCAAACCCAGAATTAATGGACATGCTCCACCTCAAAAAATCCAAGTCCCTTAGAGTTACATGCTCCAGGGACCTAAACCTCAGCACAAAAATAAATAGGACATGCTGGAGGGACAGATTCATTTCCCAGAGGCTCCCCTCACTCTGGAATAGAATCCCATTTCATGTTAGACATAGCCCCTCGCTGACCCTCTTCAAGCGAAATCTGGACGCGTGGATGGGAAATTGCAAATTCACCCCTGGGATCTCTTCTGTGTCCCTGCTAGTCAGAGGCACAGTAAACTAATTTTAAAAGGGTACCTTCTGTGACCTACTTTACAGAGGCACAGTAGGCTAATCTAATAGGGAGGCGGAAGCCAAATACACTCTGGCTAGGCTTATAAATGCCCTAGGGCAGATAGCCTAGTATCTACCTATGAACCTATGAACTGTACATCATGAGCCATATATAATGGTTGGGAGGGTGACCTAATGGTTAAGGTGTTTGCCTTACAAACACAAGGTACAGGGTTTGAGTCTCACAAGGGATGATTTGTTAGGCTTAAAATGACTTGCAAGGGCAGTTAGCTTAGTAGTAATCTATGAACCTGTGAATCTATAAGAATATCAACCAGGAAAAAATGAAATTTCACCAACCAGAACAGCAAAAAAGCAACAAGAAAAGAAAACACAGGTGTTAAATCCAGTAAAATACTGTTTATTGGTCCTTTTGGTATTTTACTAGATTTACCACCTGTGTTTTCTCTTCTTGCTGCTTTTTTTGCTGTTATGATGTTTTAGTCACAGAACTGTAACATGACTTGTAAATCATGAGCCATAATTTAAGAATGTATTAGTCACCGCACTGTAACATGAACTGTACATCATGAGACATGATTTAAGAGTGTATTAGTCACTGCACTGTAACATGAACTGTACATCATGAGACATGATTTAAGAATGTATTAGTCACAGAACTGTAACATGACCTGTACATCATGAACCATGATTTAAGAATGTATTAGTCACCACACTGTAACATAAACTGCACATCATGAGCCATGATTTAAGAATGTATTAGTTACAGCACTGTAACATGAACTGTACATCATGAGCCATGATTTAAGAATGTATTAGTCACCGCACTGTAACATGAACTGTACATCATGAGACATGATTTAAGAATGTATTAGTCACAGCACTGTAACATGACCTGTACATCATGAGACATGATTTAAGAATGTACTAGTCACACCACTGTAACATGACCTCAGCATCATGAGCCATGATTTAAGAGTGTGTTAGTCACAGCACTGTAACATGAATTGTACATCATGACCATGATTTATGAATTTATTAGTCATGACACTGTAACCTGACCTGTATGTCATGAGCCATGATTCAAGAATGTACTAGTCATAGCACTGTAACATGACCTGTAGTCATGGCACTGTAGCATGACCTGTGCATCATGAGCCATGATTTAAGAATGTATTAGTCATGGCACTGTAACATGAACTTTACATCATGAGCCATAATTTAAGAATGTATTAGTCATGGCACTGTAACATGAACTGTACATCATGAGACATCATTTAAGAATGTATTAGTCACTGCACTGTAACATGACTTGTACATCATGAGCCATGATTTATGAATGTATTAGTCATGGCACTGAAACATGACCTGTACATCATGAGCCATAATTTAAGAATGTATTAGTCACAGCACTGTAACATGACCTCAGCATTATGAGCCATGATTTATCAATGTGTTAGTCACAGCACTGTAACATAACTTGTACATCATGAGCCATGATTTATGAATGTATTGGTCACAGCAATGTAACATAACCACAACATCATGAGCCATAATTTAAGAATGTATTAGTCACGGCACTGTAACATGAACTCTGCATCATGAGACATCATTTAAGAATGTATTAGCTATGGCACTGCAATATGACTTGTACATCATAAGCCATGATTTACGAATGTATTAGTCATGGCACTGAAACATGACCTGCACAACATAAGCCATGACTTAAGAATGTATTAGTCATGGCACTGTAACATGAACTTTACATCATGAGCCATAATTTAAGAATGTATTAGTCATGGCACTGTAATATGAACTGTACTCATGAGACATGATTTAAGAATGTATTAGTCATGGCACTGTAACATGACTTGTACATCATGAGCCATGATTTATGAATGTATTAGTCACGGCACAGTAACATGAACTTTACATCATTAGCCATAATTTAAGAATGCATTAGTCTTGGCACTGTAACATGATTTGTACATCATGAGACATGATTTAAGAATGTACTAGTCATGGCACTGTAACATGACCTGTACTCATGGCACTGTAACATGAACTTTACATCATGAGCCATGATTTAAGAATGTATTAGTCATGGCACTGTAACATGACCTGTACATCATGAGACATGATTTAAGAACGTATTAGTCACAGCACTGTAACATGAACTTTACATAATGAGCCATAATTTAAGAATGCATTAGTCATGGCACTGTAACATGACTTGTACATCATGAGCCATGATTTATGAATGTATTAGTCACAGCACTGTAACCTTAATTGTGCAGGCAGGGGGGCAAGCCCCCCTGCACCCCCCACACCCCCTACATAAATATACCAACTCCAAGATCGCACTTCAGTGCAGAAAAGGAAAATTCTCCCATTCTGCACTGATCGGCGCCTTTATGCTTAACCTTCGAACACTTGAAATGTCGATCATATGGTGTCGACCATATGACGTTCAACATTTCAAGCGTTCGAGGTTCTAATCGGATCCCCATCATGAGCCATGATGTAAGAATGTATTAGTCACAGCATTGTTTATGTGTAATCAGAAGGACAGTGAATCATGAGCTTTCCCAGTTGCCATGATTAGCATAGCAATAGGAATTATCAGCTTGTGCAGTGTTAAAACCACGGCAAAGAATCATGAATTGTGCAGAGAATGTAAATGCATACTTTTTATTATGCGACCAAATCCAATAATCAAGTGAGTGAGCTTGTAAACAAAGTATCTTCTGTTTATTTATTTAGTAATTTGTTAATCTGTTAACCAGATAAGCATTCTGGTCCAGGACAATTTTCAGTCATGACCTGGGCCAAAAAGCATACAATTTTAATGAATATTACAGATACAAGCTATGATGTACATAGGTTCATAGATTAGTACTAGGCTAACTGCCCTTGCGAGCCATTTTCAGCCTAGCCAATTATTGGTTGTAAGCCTCAAACTCTGCACCTTGTGTTTGTAAGGCAAACATCTTAACCATTAGACCACCCAACCACCCCTACATAGCAATAATACGCTGAATAAAATATGTAAAATTAATCAAATAAATTAATACTTATGGTACAGTAAATGTATTAGAACTGACAGTAGAAATGTAATGATTATAGTACTGAGGCACACACACAGACACACACACACACACACACACACACACACACACACACACACACACACACACACACACACACACACACACACACACACACACACACACACACACACACACACACACACACACACACACACACACACACACACACACACACACACACACACACACACACACACACACACACGCACACACGCACACACACAGCTAACATAATTTACTTCATTGCCCTCTATATCCCTCCTGGTAATAATATATCAATACTTGAAGAAATTCTCCTATGGGCTTCCACAAAACTTAACTATGAGACTTACATCTTATGAGATGTAAATATCGATTGGAACAAACTCAACATCCCCTCTCCTTCCCTATCTATCAGCCTCTACAATTTCACTCAGACTATCCTCTCTATCCCCTGACCTAACAAAATGAATCCCCCTGGATCCACCTTAGACTGGATCCTAGTCTCTAACCCAAATAAAATAACCAACTCCAGCACAATTCCTGATACTATTAGTGACCATCCACCAGCCTTCATTCATCGCTCCACTAGCTCTTCTCCCCGTCAACATCAATATATCCTTACTGGCAACCTTCGCAACTTCAACCCTACTACTTTCTCAAATATATTCAAACAAATGAACTGGCATATTCTAAGCACCCTTCCCCTCGATAAATAGACCACTTCAACTCTGTCTTCCTTGAAACGTTAAACTCCATAGCCTCCCTTAGAAATAAAAGAATCAAAACTAACACAGTTCCCTAGCTCTCCAAAGAGACCAAACAAATAATGAACCAAAGGGACAAACTGTGGAAACTTCACCAAAAAAACAATTTATCCAATACCTTGTTTCATTATAAACAGCTCCGTAACCTCTGAAAAACGCTAATCAACAAGGACAAAAAAACTTCTATACTAAGCGCCAGTCTAATAGCTATAATAATCCAAAACAATTCTGGAAGACAATAAACTCGCTTCTCCATCCAGGCTCGAAATCTAATCCTTATCACAACCCAAGTAAAACTGACCATAAACTAGGTTCTGAATTAAATTCCTTTTTCATTGAAGCCATTTCTTCCATCACAAAATCTTTTCCCAACAATAACCCAGCTACCCTTCACCCCAACCCCCAAACCCTCCAAATAACCTTCCTCCTCTATTCGAGCTTAAATCTGTCTCCACAACTCTCATAAAAAAACTCCTATCCAAACTTAAGCCCTGCTCTAATGCACCCGACAACATTCCCTCATCCTACCTAAAACATGCCACAGATGGCATTGCTCTCCCTATCAGTATCATTATAAACAGATCGATAAAAGAATCCTATGTCCCGCAACTCTGGCACTTGGCTTTCATTCTCCACTTCATAAGGGAGGGAAAAATACCACCATCTCAAATTTCTGCCCTATTGCCTTACTCTCCCCTATTTCTAAAATCCTTGAAAAGGGCATCCACCTCCAACTTATGCCATTCCTGACCCAAAATAATCTCCTCACACCTACTCAACATGGCTTCTGCCCTGGCCACAGCACCATAACTGCCCTAATTTCTTTCTTAGATACTGTCAATCAAGCCCGTGATTCAGGACAGCTAGTTTCTACTATTCTTCTTGATCTATCCAAGGCATTTGACACTATCGCCCATAACCTTAATCTTTGTCATCTCTCAAACCTTCACATCTCACCTAAAACTCTTTCTTGGTTCTCCAGCTATCTCTCAGACAGATCTCAGGCTGTCAAATGTAAAACCACCACCTCTTCCTTCTTACCCACTCCCACTAGTGTCCCACAGGGATCCATCCTCGGACCTATGTTATTCAACATCTTCATCAATAACTTCCATACTGCTATTCCCGACACCAAAATTTTTCAATACGTGGATGACTCAACCTTAGTCTGCTCTGCCACAAACCTCCAAGAGCTGATGTCAAAAACCCAAACTGCTTTCTCAGAAACTGAAAACTGGATGCACCAAAACCACCTCTCTCTTAATGCAAGCAAATCCAAAATTCTAATATTTCCACCCACTAAGAACTATTCCTTCAATAAAAATGACTTCAAAATCCTTAGCCAAACCAACACACCTATAGAAGTCATCCCCTCCGCTAAACTACTAGGTATAATAGTTGATGAACACTTAAAGCTCGATATACATGTACAACAAAACATTAAAAAGACCCACCAAAAGCTAGGTATGCTGTATAGGAACAACCCCTTTCTCTCCAACTCAACAAGGCAAACTCTGGCCACTACTTTTCTCCTTCCTTCCTTACTATATGGTGCTCCTCTCCTAACATGTCCTCCCCTGCTACCTCAAATCCTTCCTTACTATATGGTGCTCCTCTCCAAACCTGTCCTCCTCTACTACCTCAAATCCTTCCTTACTATATGGTGCTCCTCTCCTAACCTGTCCTCCTCTACTACCTCAAATCCCTCCTTACTATATGGTGCTCCTCTCCTAACCAACCTGTCCTCCTCCATTACCTCCAAACTAGAGAGCTGCTACAATAAAATCTCTAAATTTGCCCCCAAAACCAAAAATTCCACTCACTACGGCCTCACCTTACAATCCCTGAATTGGCTAGAACTACCAAACTACCTAGATTACCTACAACTCTCTATAGCACATACACTAATATTTCAACCTACAACATGCCCCACTCTAAATAATATCCTTCCCCCCTATATTCCCAACAGAACCCTTAGATCTGAACATCAGAACTTAATAGCTGTCATAAATCCAAACATCCTGCTGGCCAACTGCTCCTCTCCTATGCTCTAGGCAAAAAATGGAATTCCCTTCCTCAGTCACTAAGAAGCACCCAAAACTATGACAATTTAAAAACCCAGCTTTTCATACACCTGTCTACTAAACAGAAATGCCCCTGCCTCCTCCCTACTTAAGCTTTGATCACTTTAAGCCATAATAGTCTCCACCTACCGGCACATAATCCCTCCCTACTTAAACTTCAATCACTTCAAGCCATAAGAGTCACCCCCTACTGGCACATAATCCCTATATACCTCCCTCAGACATATTCTTTCAACTATATCAAATATCCCTGCACTCTCCTGCGGCTTTATTCCTCTCCTTACTTCTTCCACTCCTACAGCTATATTTGCTCAACAAAACTTGTAAATATTGTAAATATAGAGTACTCCTTTCTACTCTAATATATACATGTAAAGCATATCCACAATTTCTCAAATTCCTGTAATTTCTCAAAACATGTCAAATATCTATACAACCTTAACACTCAGTTTCAATAAATTTCTGCTAACTTATACTCAATGAAAAAGCTTAATTTTAATCGGTTCTACAGAAATGTTTCTGGTTCTAGGTTGTACCTCTTGTAATCATATTTGTAAACTGCTAATGCATTCTCAGACCTTGCTTGTATTTCTTGTAAATACTGTTTGTAAACTGTTTTTTTTAATGCATTCTCTGAGTTTTTCTCCCCGGGCCTCCACTGAAAATGGGCCGTGTTGACCCAGTGGACTTCCCTGGTAATTAAACTGGAAATAAATAAATTAATAACACAAACAGGACAAACTACTTGTGTTAGTGAGGAGTCGGGGTAAAGAGGAGGTTTGAGTATTATACAATTCAAGGAGCTGAAGCAAGAAAACTTAAGGAAGACCAGCCTGTGAAGGCTGGGGCTTCTCATCAGACTTCTTTGCAGTAGATTTAGATACGACCTGCTTATATCTGACTAAAAGTTTTCATAGTTTAAGTGAAGCCATTTGGGGTGGTGATGGCATAGTATGGAACCCTTGTTGTCAAGACAATGACATTGATTATCTTAGTTTGATAAGTATTTATTTATTTATTTATTTATTTATTTATTTTACATTTGTTTACCGGGATGGTCCGACTGGGACAGTGCCCATTTTCAGCAGAGGCCTTTGGAGAAAAGGTCCAGCCTAAGCTTACATACAACGTCATCAAATCAAGTAATAGAACTTATAGACAAAAAAAATGAGTGTTAACACATTTACAGGACAAAAATATATACATAGTATCAAATAGAACAAGTCTTTAAACACCTGAACATAGACAAATATATGGCTGAACTTATATATGTGTAGGAACATAACAGGAAATTAAGTAGGGAGAATCACTTAGGCAAAGTAGTGCATAGCTAGTAATGCTCCCATAGTGAGAGTTGCAGCTAGGAACGTAACTACTTATAGAGAAGTAATGTTGTTAGAAGGGATATGTTAAAAGAGTTAGTACATACAGCCACATTGTATAAGTAATGCTAAGTTAATAATTAACCTGGAGTGTTACATGTGCAAAGCCAGGATTCATATAAGTGTCTTTCGAGAGATATTTTGAAATGATTAAGATTACTTATGGATCTAATACTATGTGGAGGGGTATTCCAATTTTTGGCAACAAAGTTAGAGTAAAGAGAGTTGCCTGCTGTACTGGATACGTTGGTTACTTGGAGTAAGTCTTTGTTAGATGATCGAAGATTATGAATGTTAGAATAGGGTTGCAGAAGATTTTTTAGGGAAGGTTCATTGTCAAGATTGTGCATTATTTTGTGAGCCATTATTAATTGGTTATAGTTCATAACATGAGATAGTTCCAACCAAGAAAGATTTTGAGGCATTGACAGTGATGGATTGAATGTGTGGAATCTGTTGCAAATTTGGCAATCTTATTGCAACATGATTCTAATTTACTTAGTACTGACTTTTTGAGATTGGTAAGTATGGAGATGCATATAAGAGTGAGGAGAGAAAGTGGGTTCTAGCTATGGCTATTCTTGCATCAGTTAAGAACTTTTTGTGTCTATACATTATTCACATTTTATTCTGAGCCTTTTTGATTGTGTTTGAAATGTGTATGTCAAATTTTAGTCTGTTGTCAATCATGATGCCTAATGGTTTTGTTTGGGAATCTGGGAAAATCTTAGTCTTATTAACTGGCATTGATAAAACATTATCTGGGAGGTTAGTAGGCTTAGATGGATGAAAGATCATAAGTTTAGTTTTATTAGGGTTGAGAATGAGTTAAGAGTTTGCTGGTCATGGTTCAATATCAGAGAAAGCTTTTTTGTGTGACTAAAAAGTTGAGTTATTGTGGATGCTACACAAATGAGGGTTGAATCATCTGAGTATTGTATGATAGATGCTTGACAGGAGGCAGTATTAAGATCATTTATGAATATACTGAAGAGGAGGGGCCTAGGATTGAACCCTGAGGGACTCTGAGTGTAAGAGGAAGGCATGGGGGGGTTAGATCTTGCTTCCATTTCACAAAAATAAAAAAAATAAATAAATAAAAAAAGTAAGAGACAGTAAATCTGAATGTAGTCTTATGCATTGATAAGAAAGTATAAAAACTAGTCTTACTACAAAATTAATCTGGATACCTTTAATATCACCTAGTTCTTTCAACTTTTGTAAGACACTCATACAAGATTGCTAAGACCTGAAACTTCTTACCTGTATACATTTTTATTTATTTTTATTATTTTATTATTTTATATTTGTTGACTGGGTTTGTCCGACTGGGCTACAAATGCCCATTTTCAGCGGAGGCCTGAGGAGAAAAGTTCCAACAGAAAATATACATTTTACATATTAAATACATATAGAAATACATTCACAAGTACCACAGATTACTGCATTACAGTGCCACACATTACATTCATCAGTACCACAGATTACTGCATTACAGTGCCACATACTGCATTCATCAGTACCACACATTACTGCATTACAGTGTCATACATTACATTCATCAGTACCACACATTACTGCATTACAGTGCCACACATTACATTCATCAGTACCACAGATTACTGCATTACAGTGCCACATACTGCATTCATCAGTACCACACATTACTGCATTGCAGTGTCATACATTACATTCATCAGTACCACAGATTACTGCATTACAGTGCCACATACTGCATTCATCAGTACCACACATTACTGCATTACAGTGTCATACATTACATTCATCAGTACCACAGATTACTGCATTACAGTGCCACACATTACATTCATCAGTACCACACATTACTGCAATGTAGTGCCACACATTACATTCATCAGTACCACAGATTACTGCATTACAGTGCCACACATTACATTCATCAATACCACACATTACTGCATTACAGTGCCACACATTACATTCATCAGTACCACACATTACTGCATTACAGTGTCACACATTACATTCATCAGTACCACAGATTACTGCATTAAAGTGTCATACATTGCATTCATCAGTACCACAGATTACTGCATTACAGTGTCATACATTACATTCACCAGTACCACAGATTACTGCATTACAGTGCCACACATTACATTCATCAGTACCACAGATTACTGCATTACAGTGCCACACATTACATTCATCAGTACCACAGATTACTGCATTACAGTGCCACACATTACATTCATCAGTAGCACAGATTACTGCATTACAGTGCCACACATTACATTCATCAGTACCACAGATTATTGCATTACAGTGCCACACATTACATTCATCAGTACCACAGATTACTGCATTACAGTGCCACACATTACATTCATCAGTACCACAGATTACTGCATTACAGTGCCACATACTGCATTCATCAGTACCACACATTACTGCATTACAGTGCCACACATTACATTCATCAGTACCACAGATTACTGCATTACAGTGCCACATACTGCATTCATCAGTACCACAGATTACTGCATTACAGTGCCACACATTACATTCATCAGTACCACAGATTACTGCATTACAGTGCCACACATTACATTCATCAGTACCACACATTACTGCATTACAGTGCCACACATTACATTCATCAGTACCACACATTACTGCATTACAGTGCCACACATTACATTCATCAGTACCACAGATTACTGCATTACAGTGCCACATACTGCATTCATCAGTACCACACATTACTGCATTACAGTGTCATACATTACATTCATCAGTGCCACACATTACATTCATCAGTACCACACATTACTGCATTACAGTGTCGTATACATTCATCAGAGGGATACATTCATAGTTACATATTATATACATAAAAGTGCAATAGTTACATAGCTGAAATATTTTACTAGTTATGTTTGTACAGTGATGTACCAAGAGGAGAAGATAAAGTAGTAAGTTTGTTTATTGAAGGGAAGGAAGAGAGAAGAGAAGAGAAGTAGAAGGTTATAGGGGAGTGTTTACGGGGTTAATTACATTGGCAGGTCCATTTTTCATGAAGGTATTTGTTTGTAGTGCTTTTGAATTGATTAGGATGTTCAAGGGATCTTGTATCTAGTGGTAGGCTATTCCACGCCTTGGAAGGGTTAAAGCTATAGACTAGGTGACTCATTTTGGTCCTTCGTTTGTAGATTTTTAGTAGGCCTTGTTCAGAACTGCAGAGTAATCTAGTGGGTAGGTAATGAGAGATTAGAGATGAGATAGTCGGAGAGAAAGAGGGTTTGTAGAGAATGGAATGAATAATCTGAAACTGATTATACTGAAGCAGGTTAGGTAATTCTAGACAATTTATTCTTTTAGTGAGAGACAGTGATGGGACTTGTACGAATTTTGGGCAGCAAATGTGGCAATCCTGTTGTAAGTTGTTTCTAACTTGTTTAGTAGACCAGTGTTGAGGCTGGTGAAAATTTGGGAGCTATACAGTGAAGTGGGTAAGAGGTAATTATTTGAAAGGGTTAGTTTTGCTATTTTGGTAAGATATTTTTTGTTTCTATAGAGGAGACCTAGCTTGAGATGTGTTTTTTGGATACAGTTATTGATGTACTGACAGGTTCAGTGCAAACTTCACCCCCCTCCCCCCCCCCTAAAGGAGAAATAACTATCCCAGCGGAGTGTAGTCTCCCAGACATCTCAAATGCGCAGGTGAAAGCTGCTCTCTCTAAAGCTAAAAACACAGCATCAATGGGACCGGATGGTGTCCTCGGCTGTGTGCCACATGAGCTAAATGAGGAATTAAACCAGCACATAAGGCAGCTGTTTAATCTCAGCCTTACCACAGGATACGTGCCCAAGGAGTGGCGTACGGCAACTGTGGTCCCACTCCACAAAGGCGGTGCCTCTACGGACTCTGGTAATTACCGCCCCATAAGCTTAACAAGTCTAGTCTGCAAAGCTATGGAGAGGATCATAATGGAGCTCATAAACAAAGATATAGGGGACTTGCAGACATTGGACCCGACCCAGTTTGGCTTCGTCAAGGGCAGATCATGCCTTTTGAACTTGGTCGACTTCTTCGAAACAGTCACCAAGGCCATTGATGAGAGAAAGGCAGTCCATACAGCCTACCTTGACCTTGCAAAGGCCTTCGACACAATACCCCACTCGAGTATTGTAGGAAAAACTTACCAGCTTAAATGTAAACCCATATGTCACAAGATGGGTTGCAAACTGGCTTAAGGACAGAACCCACAGGGTTAGAGTTGCTGGCACTATGTCAGACTCCAAGCCATTCACAATTGGTGTCCCACAGGGCTTGGTCCTTGGCCCCCTATTGTTTGGCATCTACTTCTCAGAAGTACAGGCCAACATGGGAGGACTTTGGCTGACAAAGTTTGCAGACGACTGCAAACTGGGCGTCATAGTGGAAAGTGCATCGGACACGGATATCCTTCAGAAGGGACTCACGGAAACAGATAGCTGGTGCCAGAGCCATGGCCTGAAGTTAAATGCCAAAACATGTATAGTCATACCCTTCGGGAAAAACAAGGTAACCCCAAGCTACCATATAGGTGGCAATCCACTAAGCACAGAAGAAGTTATCAGGGACCTGGGGACCCAGGTTGACAGTGGCCTTTCTTTTGACACTCACGTTGCTAAAGTGGTTAGAAAGACCTTCTACATTGCTCACCTGATCATGAAGGGATTCACATCCAGATCTAGTGAGGTCATTGTTCCCCTGTACTCTTCACTTATCAGACCAATGATCGAGTACAATGCCCCATTCGGGATGTATCTCACCCGACATCTGCAGCAATTGGAGAGACCCCAAAAGTTCCTCACCAAAAGGATAAAGGGACTCCAAAATCTGTCATATGCTGCCAGATTGAAGAAACTCCAGCTCTATCCAGTTGCATACCGTCTGCTCAGAGGTGACATGTGCCTGACATACAAGGCCATGTCCAACCCGGAATTAATGGACATGCTCCACCTCAAAAAATTCAAATCCACCAAAACCACTAGAGCAAGCGACTTAAACCTTAGCACGGATATAAATAGGACGTGCTGGAGGGATAGATTTATCACTCAGAGACTCCCTATGCTGTGGAATAAAATCCCGGTCCAAGTGAGGCAGAGCACCTCGCTGGCTCTGTTCAAGAGAAATCTTGACCTGTGGATGGGAGATCATAGGTTTATCCCGGGAATCATCTCTGTGTCACTGCTGGACAGAGGCACAACAAACTAATGGGCACAGTATTTTTTCATATAAGGGGTGGCATAAGCCACAAAAATTTGGGCTAGGCTTATAAATGCCTTAGGGCAGATAGCCTAGTATAAACCTATGAACCTATGAACCTATGTGTAAATCAAAGGTTAGTCTATCATCAATAGTAACACCTAAGAATTTTGTACTAGTGTCCACCTGTATTTGAGTATTATTTTGTGACAGTATGGAGAAGGAAGACTTTATTTGGTTAAGGTTTTTAGGGAGAAAGAGTAGTAATTTGGTTTTCTTTGGATTAAGGATAAGTTGGTTTTCAGACAGCCAGTTTTTTACAGAGTTAAAAGAGGACTGTGTGTCTGATTTTAGTTGAGTTGATGATTCAGCAATAGTGATAAGGATAGAATCATCTGCGTATTGCATCAGTGAGGATCCAGGACAGGAAAAGTAGAGAAGGTTGGTAAAGATGTTAAAAAGAAGGGGCCCAAGGATGGAGCCTTGTAGAACACCTGTTTTAACAGGAAGAAGAGGGGAGAAAGCTGAGAGCCATTTGACTGATTGGAGTCTATCAGAGAGATAGCTGTTAAACCAAGATATGGTGGATGGAGAGAAGTGCAAGTTTGCTAGTTTAAGGAGAAGAAGTTTATGAGAGACTGTATCAAAGGCTTTAGAGAGGTCATTGAAGAGACAGGAAATATGTTTGTTGCTGTCTCTAGCTAGTGATACAGAGTTTAGGAAGGACAGGAGTGCTGTTGTAGTACTGTGCATGGGACAAAAGCCATGTTGGGTAGGTGTGAGTAGATTTTCTTGCAGAAGGTAGTGTAAGACTTGATTGTGTATACATTTTTCCAGAATTTTGGAGAGTGGTGAAAGTATGGCTATGGGTCTAAAATTCATTATATTTGTGGAGTATCCTCCTTTGTGTATTGGAAGGGTGTAAAATTGCTTCCAATGGAAGGGACTGTGGATTCCATAATCGAGCGATTTATTAGAATAGAAACTGGGAAAGTAAGAACATCAGCAGGAACCCAAAGGAATGTGGAGGGAATGTTGTCTACAGATGTGGAGCAGGGTTTTAATTTAGATAGTAGGGAATGTTGTCTATGGATGTGGAGCAAGGTTTTAATTTAGATAGTAGAGTTTTAATATAGTTAGTGGAGACGGGTTTGAGGGAAAAGGTAGTGGTAGGGTTACTACTGATGGAAGAGTTTGAGCTATTAGGTCTGTTATTGTTGGTGGGATGGTTTATGTCTTGATTTAGTAATTTGGATATTGAGTCTAGAAAGTAATTGTTAAATATAGAGGCAGTTTCCTCATGTGTTTTGTCAGGATGAGGGTTAAGGAAGGCTTACGTACCTGGGTGCAGTATTTGATTTACAGAGTGCCAGAACTTTTTAAGGTTGGATTTAAAGGTAGAAGATGGATTATTATAGAAGTTTTTCTTATCTTTATGTATGTGACTTTTTGGCAAGATTTCTAAGTTTTTTATATTTCTGGAGGTCTGGTTGATGTTTAGTTTTAGTCCAAATTTTTCATGCTCTGTCTTTATTTTTTTTTTTAGTAGTGCACGTTTGTTTACGGTAAGCCATGGGGATATGTTAGACTTTATGCAGACTGTTCTAAGGGGTGCCAGAGAATTTAAAATACATTTAAAATACATCAGGTCTATACCCTACCTCCCATCTTTTAAATCACTCTGAAAGACTTCCTATCTAAAGTATGGCACTGTTCTTGCTCAAAACCAGGAAAAACTGTATCCCTATATGTCCTTTGTTCCATGGTGTCACCAATAAGTGCACGATAACCTCATCAATTGTATAAAAAAAGGAAAATTTATTCCACAGTACATGAAAGTTGATACAAAAAGTTAAGCGCTTTCACCCACTACACTGTGGGCTTCTTCAGAACATAATTAGTAAAATCACTATGGCTTAAATTCAAAAGTTGACGCCAAAAGAAACTTTTTCTTTTAAAGCCATATACAAATACTGTTCCTACATCAGCATAAGAATAAATTCATTTATGTATATATATATATATATATATATATATATATATATATATATATATATATATATATATACTCCTTAATACACTCGTTTATCGTATAAAAATTCTGTCTACACAAACTATCAATTTAATATATTTAATTAATTCTATTCCCTGTGCAGGCAGTACTGACAGACATGTTACTCTGAACACAAGTCCTTGTGTGGTGAGGTAGATAGCTAACCTGTTGTCTGACAAAACTCATGTGATTAGAGGTTTTGATGCTAATTTTGTAAAAAGAAAAAGTAAGGAGAGGTGAGAGGTGTACAGCAGGTCTCAGTGTCCCTGTCCTATTTGGCATCTGTTGCTCACACCTTCAGGCCAACATTCCTGCCCTGTGTTTAACTAAGTTTACAGATTACTCTAAATTTGGAGTTGTTATTCAGTCTTTCACTGACTCATAATTGCTCCAACATGGGTTAAATCATGATATCAATGGTTTCATATTAAAACTGAAGCAAAATTCTAGTAGAGTTCATTCCGGTAAACAAAACATTTTTCCATATCATATAGGTGACACATCCTTCCAAGCAGACAGTGTTTTAACGGATCTAGGCAGCTTTCTTGATAGATGTAACAGTCAAAACATAAGGAATTATTGAATTGTAAATACTATGTGGTTTATTTGCTTATCCTTGAATAATACCCTTAAAGTAATATCTGTACATGTTCTACAAATACTTTCCCCCGGATTCACGAAACCTCCGTGTAAGACTTAATATGTCTTACTTGGAGGCTGCAGTTGAACGGTATGACGTCAGTGTGAAATGAATATTCATGAGGGCACGCTGACTCAACCGTAACTCTTACACAGACTGAGTAGGAAAGCAGGGGGCATGTCCGACTGCCAAGCAGTCTAAATGTCCATGCCCCTGCAAGGTTTTAAAAAGCATAATGTCAATACACAAGAGCGAGTTCGCTCAAATGTACTTGCACCCAACACCACACTCCCTGACACTATAAACCCCCATCACACTTATATAAAGGAAATAATTTTTTTATTTAAATCCACGATATAGCTGCCCGTATTTGCGCGTGTGTGCGTGGGTGTGCCCATTGCTTAGCTGTAGTTAGCAATTCTGGCATGGAAGAGCATAAGAAAGAATGTTTATGCAAAGCACACCAAATTGCAATAGTGTAATGGTAGAGCCTATGCACAAAGAGGCGGCATTTACAGTTTGAGTCCCACCACTCCCCTTTGTATTTATGTTGTAAATCAGTATATGAAATAATACCAGACATATATGATTAAAATATTAGTAAAAGCAGTGAAATGACCAATGTATCAGTGAACAAAACATATATTTTTAAAGGATCCAGATATATAATAGCCTGCTGTTAAGCAGCACTTTACCCAGCTAAACAGAGGTGCCCAAAGTTTAAAAGTGCTTTACCCAGTGCAATACAGGTGCCCATAGCTTAATAGCGATTTACCCAGTGCAATAGAGTTGGCCAAAGTTTAAATGCGCTTTACCCAGTGCAATGTGTTTGCGCGGACGTGCGTGCTGCGCCAACCAGGGCACCGTAGGGCACCAGGGAGCAACGTAGAGCTAAGTTGCTTAAATGCAGCCACACCCCCTAGCCTGTCTAGACAGTATTAAAATAAAAGAATGACAAGGTTCGAACCCAGGACCCTGTGTATCATAATCAAAGTACAGAACCACTAAGCCATGACAGCTTAGAAACAACAGCTACTATTAGCATACATATACTTAGAAATGGTAGATTAACAATTACTAAGCATGTCTGAAGTCAGCCTAAATTCTCAAAAATGGCCAATCACAAAAAAGTGTGGGAAATGCGGCATATTTAAGCCCCATAGGTTGGAATACTCGCCATAACTGATTGTAGCTCACATTTGCAGCCAGAATGGCAGGTGCAGGAGAGGGTTCACACTTCCGAGCGCAGCGTTGGGGCATCAAGGAGTCGAAATACATGGTTTGGCTCCTTGTCCACCGTCATGAGTCCAGACTCCTGCAGGGCCAGTTCCAAGGGATGAAGTACAAGGCTGAGGCTTGGAACCGGTTAGCTCATGACCTCACCAGTGCTACAGGCGTTCCTCGCGCCGGTGAGCAGGTCCGTCACCACCATGCAGACCTGAAGAGATGGAAGGAGGACCACCTGAACCAATGGATACAGGAGGGTTGTGGGATGCAGGATGCCCCACGACTGGGTAAGTAGCCATAGAATGCAGTATGTAAGAATTGATAATTGATTCTGTATAACGGATAGGTATGTCTCAATATCCCTTCATTTACTTCACAGCTGCAGGTGACTGTGCTGCGAATCAGCAAGCCTATGCTGATAGGCTGCAAAGGCTGCACCACCAGGCAGGTTAGTAAAAATTCTGCATGTTTTGTTATATAAAATAGGGGAGAGAGCATGAAATAAAGTGTTGTAGTACAATAATACAGCCATAAAATGGCCTGAATAAGTCCTCTGCATGTACTGTCATACGAAATAGTCATAGTGCCAGAAAAAGAGCGTAGTAACCCATTAAAAAAGGTAACATATGTCTGGAATAAAATCTCTGCAGGTACTGTCATATAATATATGTGAGTGAGCCTGCAAAAGTGTGCTCTAACCCATTAATAAAGGTATAATATGTCTTGCATATGTCTGCCATATGCACTGTTATAACAAATAAAGGAGTGAGCCTGTGGAAAAGTGTGTAATGTCAGTAATAAAGGTTTAAAACTTGGAGTGTGTGTGTGTCACTTAGTCTGAAATGTTGTTGTACCCTTGCATTATACAAATAGTACTGTGTTAGAAAGTGCTGGCATCCCAGAGTTCTGCAGTCCCATCTACAGTGAGTGATGGAAGTGCTAGTAGCTGTGAAGCATATATACAGTCCTCAACAGTCAGTTACTGGCTGGCATGCATAAGTAAATCTGGCACACGAGTAGCATGCTAATATGTTCCCCAGAAATGTGAGTGTGCTTCAATAAATGCAGGGTTCTATACAAATTGAAGTGTAAATGTCATGTGAAAACATCCAGATATGTAGATAAAGAAATATAAATGCAACCATAAAATATGTAGCAGTAACATCTGCATCTTGGACAGTTAGTATGTCAGATATAGTTCAAGTATATATTGAACTAGCCAAACCCATTACACAACCTAATGCATGGTGGCAAGTGTAATAATACATGTAGGGAATATACATCTGCAGTCACTAGGAATGTAGTGTAGAGTAAAAGTGATTATAAGATGTTAACCAATGTTTTTTTCTACACCCTACTGTTTGTGCATAAACCATGCAATTCCACATCTCAATGGGTATGTGTAATCTTAAATATTTGTTGGGACATATGTCCTATTGTTTTATAAATATTTGCATTCATGTTGATGCATGTGCCCTGTTCAAACACCACGTTCATGGTGGCCTGTTGCTACCAAACATCCCTGCATGCTGTTGGAATATCCACTGTTGTTCAATATATGCATGTGTTATGCTTGCTGTTCAACTGTTGGAACCTTGGTGTGTTGGGTTAATGGGAATATTACTGCATGCTGTTACAACTAATCTGGAATGCTGTTGTTTATGTTGTAATTAAACACCTAATCACAGAATGTATGGGAAGGCCGGTCCCAGCGGACCCACCTGTCCCTCCTCAGTCGGCAAGTGCACCTGGCACCAGCAGCTCCGGTGCCCAGCTCGGGCTCCCCTCCTCTGTTGGTCCTGTGCCACCTTTGGATGGAAGCCCTGCAGGGGATGGGGATCATCCCCCCTGTGCAAGCGTGGGCGGAGAAGGGCCACCTGTCACCCTTCGAAGGGTCCGGGCTGTGGTGCGTAGGGAGATCCAGCGTTCAGTCGCTGATCCCCTATGCCAGCTTGAGGCAAGAGTGGCGTGTCTCTCGGGTTAACCTGCCCATCCTACTCAGCCCCCAACACAGCCACCCTCGGGGCTGTGAAGGTGCAGTGGTGACTGCCCATGGGTGGGGATCTCAGTTCCACTGTTACCATCTGTGGGCTAATGGGCTTGCGATTTCCAAACAACCTTCCCTGTCAATTGTGTTCACCCACCCCATGTGTCAAATTCCGCCCCTGTATGCATCTTGTTTGACTTGTCTGTTTACTTCCCCAACCTACCTCCCCAAATATACCTACATCCCCTACCTCACATTCCACTCTCACCTGAAAAAAAAAAGTAAAAAAAAAGGGCAATCTGTTCCCACAAAAAAATTACGCCCCATACATAGCTGCCCAAGTCGCACACATGTCCACTGGACATGTAAACTGATAATTATAATTGGCAGTACAACATATTTTGTTGTCCTCACCCCTCACTCAGGGGTGGAAGGTTGCAAATTTCACACCAAATTACGAACATATGCACAGCTGTTGCTGGTAAAGAAATGGGCAGCTATGAACCTTCCCTACACCCGTCCTGCATATCCCGAGCTTGTTAACCTACTGTCTGTCCCTCTTTGTGCCCCCTTTTTCACCACTTTCCTAGCTCCCCATTTTCTTTTCTTTAAAAGAAATTAGTGCGGGGGTTAGCGGGAGTAAGCACTTTTAAGCAGTAGTTAGTGGGGGTGCGCATGTGTGAGCTTGTGTGCGCTTAGCTAAGCATCAGGCAAACACATGCAAACCCACTTACAACTGCTTAAAAGTGCCTTAGTCACTCTGTATGACAGGGCCCTTGTATTGCTCAGCAGCAAAATAAAATAAACCTGTCAGTCTCGAACCCCAAACCTTGGGCTCACCAGTCTGCATGAAGTACCACTACACCACAGCAGCTACACAATAACTTGGTACTGAAAGAAATATATCATGCATTATAATGAGTGAATGTAAAGGGAGAATAGGAATGGCATAACACAAATCATGTTCTGTGGCCCTTAACCAGCAAGTGTTGTGGAATTGCATGACATGACTGTGAAAAGAGAACCAGACATGCTAGTAGGGAATAATGTTACAGAAGCACCTTACAAGCCACACACAGTATCAGAGCAGGATAAACACTGGCATATTTGAATAGGTCAGAGGCCAGACCTCCCAACTGTGACTGGTTTACAGGGATGTCCCTGATTTGCAAACAAATGTTAGCTGTGCTCCTCAGACTCCCTGTGAAATGTAGTAACAGTAGGCAGAAAGGTAGGGCATCCCACTTAATGATAAATGTCAATAAGTGAGAGTAGACACTGCTTGCACATCAGAAAAGGTGTAGTAATACATATGCTCAGAATCCCCCAAAGTCGCAACTGCAAATTATCTGAAATATATCACAGGTGTATCCCACTGATATGTACCTTTCCCTGAGGCTGTTTAAATATATACCTGAGAGTATCTGAGGCCTGGAAGAGTCAGAAACACACAGGCATATTAGCCTGTCTGCTGTTACACACTGTGCAAATAGCTGTAGAATGAATTCCACAAACATGCCCTTATGTAGGAGTACAACACAGAAATATCAAAGGATGTAGCCATTTACTGCTAGCAACCACCTGTGACAATGACATTGTTCAGGTGCTGAAAAGACTGGTGTGGTGCACAGTCAATGAATACTAGGCTAACCTCTGTCTACCATCTGGATATGTCCACAGTTGGGAGCTACTCAGACAGATTACTAGCCTTTATAGACTTACAGGTACACAGCAACTCTGCATGTTCAGCAAGATAAACATCACACAATGATAAATAATGCACTCTGCAGTTCTGCACCCCTACCCAAAGGTACAATATACCCATGTAGTCAGGCACAACCAAGGGTGTAGGTAGGCATACACAGTAGTGAAATATGTCCAGTTCTCCTGAGCAGACTGTGCTGTCAACACAAACAAACCACAAACTGTTCAGAAGTGAGTAACTTAGTAATGACAGTATAGCAGTTCACAGACAGTGCATGTACCTGATATTCATAATTGGTAGTACAATATACTTAGTTGTCCTCACCCCTCTCTCAGGGGTGGAAGGTTTCAAATATCCCTTCCTAATGTATTGCATATGCACAGCTGTTGCTGGTAAAGAAATTGGCAGCTATGGACCTTCTCCACATCCATCCTGTACATCCCAAGCTAGTTTCCCTACTGTCTTCCCCTCTTTGTGCACCCTTTATCACCACTTTCCTATCTCCCCATTTACTTTTCTGTCAAAGAAATGAGTGCAGGGGTTAGAGGGAGTGAGCACTTGTAAACAGTAGTAAGCGGGTTTGCACCAGTGTGTGCATGTGTGTGCTTAGCTTAGCATTGCTAAGATATGATAAGCTAAGCCAAGCTTAGCTTAGTTTTGCTAAAGTAAAATAAGCTAAGCTAAGCTTAGCTTAGCATCGCTAAGTGTCACGCAAACCCACGCAAACCAGCTTACAACTGCTTAAAAGTGCCTTAGTCACTCAGTATGACAGGGCCTTTGTACTGCTCAGCAGCAAAATAAAATACCCTTGTCAGTCTCAAACTCCACACCTTGGACTCACCAGTCTGCATGATGTACCACTAAGCCACAGCAGATATACAATAACTTGGTGCTGAAAGAAATATAACATGCATTACAATGAGTGAATGTACAGGGAAAATAGGAAAGCCATAGGAATACATTGCAATAACTACTGTTGTATGCCAGTTAATTCTCTAATTCAAAAAGAAAGTACATACTCCCATGTATCCAGTGTTAGCATTAGGAGGTGTGAGTAAAGCTGCACACTGAGAAGAGTGTACTGGGAGAAGCAACAGTCAGGTTTCAGTACAGCATGCATTTCACTGGCTACAACCCAGCCTCAGATATGAGACATATACCAACCTTATATAAAGTACATACTCCCATGTATCCAGTGTTAGCATTAGGAGGTGTGAGTAAACCTACATACTGAGAAGAGTGTACTGGGAGAAGCAACAGTCAGGTTTCAGTACAGCATGCATTTCACTGGCTACAACCCAACTTCAGATATGAGACATATACCAACCTTATATAAAGTACACACTCCCATGTATCCAGTGTTAGCATTACGAGGTGTGAGTAAACCTACACACTGAGAAGAGTGTACTGGGAGAAGCAACAGTCAGGTTTCAGTACAGCATGCATTTCACTGGCTACAACCCAGCTTCAGATATGAGACATATACCAACCTTATATAATGTACATGCTCCCATGTATCCAGTGTTAGCATTAGGAAGTGTGAGTAAACCTACACACTGAGAAGAGTGTACTGGGAGAAGCAACAGTCAGGTTTCAGTACAACATGCATATCACTGGCTACAACCCAGCTTCAGATACGAGACATATACCAACCTTATATAAAGTACATGCTCCCATGTATCCAGTGTTAGCATTAGGAAGTGTGAGTAAACCTACACACTGAGAAGAGTGTACTGGGAGAAGCAACAGTCAGGTTTCAGTACAGCATGCATTTCACTGGCTACAACCCAGCTTCAGATATGAGACATATACAAACCTTCTGACTGAGACAACAGTGTCCACAGCAAACAAGCATGGTCCCCACCTTGCAAAACTGAAAGGGCTACACCTTCCTAACCTATCATTTTATAGCAGTGTCCTGAAATCACAGTGAGAACTGCAATTACCACACAGCAGGCTGCATGCAGTTAGTAAATGGTGGGCACCAATTGGTGCAGAGGCCATCACATGCACATGTGCAGATACCTAGAAAAGCAGCCTGTATTTGCTGTCCACACATGCAATAATATCATTGCACCAACTGGGAGAGAGAGAGAGAGAGAGAGCGCAAGCGAGACAGACAGACAGACAGATGGATACAAACAGGCAGTAGGAGACAGACACTGAAAAGAAAGACCAACACACAGAGGAAACCAAAACCAAAAAAAAAAAAAAAAACAAACAAAAAATCAACACCTACAACAGACGGAGGTGAGGAATACAAAGGTTCTTTATATCACCCCCTCTTTTTCCCATAGTTAGCACACATATACATCTAAATCTAAAAGTATGCTTTTGACATTCCATAATATGCCTATACAAGCCATTTGTTTCTATTTTCCTTTTTATATAAATAATATTTTAGAACTGAGGGAATATGAATGGATAGTAAGACTACAAGCAGACAAAACACCAGGTTTGAATACTGCAGTGAGTCTGAAACCCTTTCTAGTTAAAAGACAAAGAGAGAATATTTGATAGTGTTTTAAGCAATTTTAAAAGTATGAATGGTAAGGTTTTTTTGTAAGTCTTGTGACAATGAATAAGGGTACTATTGAAATGTGATGACTATGATAATTACTGTTAAGTATATATGTGTTCTGAGTGGCTGGCTTGATCATGTGATTTTTAACATTCCTCTATTTAAATGTGATGATGTTACTATTTTATGTGCTGATGAAGGGTTGTGTACCCGAAAGCTTCATTAAACATTCAGTGTTTTTGTGACTTCCGAGTGTTTTTTGGCATAATTGACATCCCCACCATGAAAGGTGGGCAGTATATGTCCCTATATGTGCAGCTATATGTACAGCAATGGATGTTTAGATGTATGTATATATATATATATATATATATATATATATATATATATATATATATATATATATATATATATATACATATATAGATATATAGAATTAGAGATATATAGCTCTATATATAGATATATACATATATATATATATATATATATATATATATATATATATATATGTGTATGTATATATGGATATATATAGATATATATAGATATATATCGATATATATATAGATATGTATATATATATATATATATATATATATATGTATGTATAGATATATATATATCTATATATATATATATATATATATATATATATATGGATATATATAGATATATATATAGATATGTATGGATATGTATGGATATGTATGGATATGGATAGATATGGATAGATATGGATAGATATGTATAGATACGTATAGATATGTATATATGTATACACATATATATATATATATATATATATATATATATAGAGAGAGAGAGAGAGAGAGAGGGAGACACGGAGTCATATGTACTGCAATAGGTGCCTGTTGTCCAAGGCATGGGCTGAACACCAGTGTTGATACTGCAGTGCCATACCCCATTCCAAAACACCTTACGCAGTAAATACCACATAGGTGGTAGACTGCCTAACACTGAAGGTGTCAGAAGGGAACAGGGGACACAGGTGGACAGTAGCCTCCCCTTTGATAATCACAGTGCCACACTAGTCCTGTAATCTGTCTATGTGGTACGTGTCATCACAAAAGGTGTGTCATCTAGGGAAATATAGGTCGGTGTTCCCCTCTACTCATCTCAATGCCCCATGTGGTATGTACCTCACATGACAACGACAGCAAGTGGATAGGCCACAGACATACCTAACAAAGAGTAATACTGCCCTCAAACACATGCCCTATACGGACTGACTCACAAAACCACAGCTAGACTGCGTTGCATACCACTCACCCAGAGGTTACCACTGCCGGACATACAGAGTATGTCACACCCATAGCAGTCGGCTTACCACCATAACAACACCTCACAATCCCTATGGGCTATATGACCTAGGGCCCTAATCCTTGTCACCTCACTAAACAGCACATGCTGGAGGTACAGGTTTCTATCTACAAATATGCCATACTCTGGACTAAACCACCCGGCATTAACAAACAAGACTCCTCATTAGTAGATGTTGTACATATCCCTGATGATTATAGGTTCATAGTTTCATAGGTTTATACTAGGCTATCTGCCCTAGGGCATTTATATGCCTAGCCAGAGTGTGTGTGGCTTCCGCCACCCCCTGGAATGATAATACTGTGCCCATTTAGGGTTTAGTTTACTGTACCTCTGTCTAGAAGTGACACAGAGATGACCTGTAAACCTACGATCTCCCATCCACTCGTCAAGATTTCTCTTGAAGAGAGTCAGTGAGGGGCTCTGCCTAACATGGACTGGGATTCTGTTCCAGAGTGTAGGGAGCCTCTGGCTTATGAATCTGTCCCTCCAGCATGTCCTATTTCTTTCTGTGTTGAGGTTCAAATATCTTGCTCTTGTGGCTCTGGTGGATTTGGATTTTTTTAGGTGGAGCATGTCCGTTAATTCCAGATTGGACATGGCCTTGTACGTCAGACATAGATCTCCTCTGAGTAGGCGGTATGCGACTGAATAGAGCTGGAGTTTCTTCAATCTGGCAGCATATGACATTTGTTTGAGACCCTTGATCCTCTTGGTGAGGTACTTCTGAGGTCTTTCTAACTGCTGCAGGTGCCAGGTAAGGTACATACCAAATGGAGCATTGTACTCAATCATGGGTCTGATGAGGGAAGAGTATAGGGGCACAATGACCTCTCTTGATCTAGATGTGAATCCTTTCATGATAAGGTGGGAAATATAGAAGGTCTTCCTAACCACCTTGGCAATGTGGGTGTTGAATGAGAGGTCAATGTCAACTTGAGTCCCTAGATCCCTGATTACTTCTTCTGTAATTAATGGATTACCACCTATGTGGTAATTTGTGGGTACTTTGTTTTTCACAAAGGGTATAACTATACATTTTTTGGCATTCAGTTTAAGGCCATGGTTCTGGCACCAGTTATCAGTTTCTGTGAGGCCTTTTTGAAGGAAGCTAGTGTCTGCTGGAGTTTCGATTATGGCGCCCAGCTTGCAGTCATCTGTGAACTTTGTCAGCCACAATCCTCCTATGTTTGCTTGTACTTCTGAGAAATAAATGCCGAACAAGAGGGGTCCCAGGACCGAGCCCTGTGGGACACCACTTCTGACTGGCTTAGACTCTGACATGGCTCCAGCAATTCTGACCTTGTGGGTTCTGTCCTTTAGCCAGTTTGCAACCCATCTTATGACATATGGGTTTACATTTAAACTGGTGAGCTTGTCTATGAAGTCTGAGTGGGGTATTGTGTCGAAGGCTTTTGCAATGCCAAGGTAGGCTGTGTGAACTGCCTTAACCTCATCAATGGCCTTAGTGACTGTTTCAAAAAAGTTGACCAGGTTCAAAAGGCAGGATCTGCCCGTAATGAAGCCGAATTGGGTAGGATCAAGTGTCTGTAGGTCACCGATGTCTTTGTTTATGAGTTTCATAATGATCCTCTCCATAGCTTTGCAGACCAGGCTCATCAAGCTTATGGGGCAATAATTTCCAGGATCTGTAGAAGCACCTCCTTTGTGGAGTGGAACCACTGTTGCTGTATGCCATTCTTTGGGTACATATCCTGTAGTAAGGCTAAGATTAAACAGCAGCCTTATGTGCGAGTTTAATTCCTCTTGGAGTTCATGTAGCACACAACCTGGAACACCGTCTAGTCCCATTGATGCTGTGTTTTTAGCTTTGGAGAGGGTGGCTTTCACCTGGACATCTGTGATGTCAGGGAGGCTACATTCAGCTGGGATAGATATGTCTCCTTTTGGGGGGGGGGGATTTGCACTGAACCTGTCTGCCAGTATGCTGGCAATGTCTGTGGGTTCAGTGTATTTTTTGTCATTATGAATTAACTCTGAGCATATCTGGGAGTTTCCACCCAGGTTTCTAACATAGCTAAAGAAGGCCTTGTGATTATCTTGTTTTGGAGATAGGTAATATGCCCTGGGAGTCACCTCTGTGTATCCGGTTGACAGGAGCAAGTGAAATAACATTACATGTGTGTCAAAGGGCAGGGTAGCATATCGCTAGGCTGCTCTAGGCCCTAGGGCCAATAGAGTATTACCTACCTATGACACAATGCACACACACACATCTACTCAGTGCAATACCTGCTATGTGAGGTGGAATGAGTGTGACAGTGACTGTGTGCAAGGTTTGTAAAGGTGTGATAGCTTAGTGTGAGGTTGTGTCTGTCATGGTAGTTTGTGTCCTAGGTGTGAGGCCAGAGAAAGATGTGTCAGTTATTGGGATGCAGACATAGTAGGATGGCATATGTTGTGACGTAGTTCCCTGTGTACGACTGTGGTGTCCCATTGTAGGCTGAAGCAATACATGTAGGGCAGCGCAGTGGTGCAGCGGTTAACATTGTCACCTCACAGCAAGAGGTTCACCAGTTCGATTCTCGGCTGGGGTGCCTTCTGTGTGGAATTTGCATGTTCTCCCTGTGTTCGCGTGGGTTTCCTCTGGGTACTCCGGTTTCCTCCCACATTCCAAAGACATGCATCTGGAGCATTTCTCCCTGGGCCTCCACTAAAAACAGGCTCTGTGGAACCTAGTCGTACTTTCCCGGTCAACAAATGATAAATAAATAAATAAATAAAAATGTATGCTCAGTAAGTGGTACTGCTGGTGAATCCAGCTCACATATGAACTGTTGTACTAGCTGAAGCTGTAGGCCTAAACAGCACAGTATGGTGTATGTTCACATTCCCTGGTAACACTGTCTTGTGTGTTTCCTGTAGTCTGCACAGATTACATATCTCAGGCATATGTATCTGTAAGTAGGGGCACACAGTACTATAAGGTACACAGGTAATGCTCATCTGTGTCTGCATATATTTGTGTGTTGTATGTATGTCTGATGTGTGTGTAATGATGCCTGTACCATGCCCGCAATCACATGTGTATTACAGGGTATGTGTCTGTACCTAGCAACATGTATACTCTGTTACAGCAGTATGCCAGCTATATTAACAACCGTGCACATATGTTAGGTAGGGGTATGGCATCAAAGACTATGGTGGTTTACTGGTAATACTGTAAATGTACATTACATTCATTGCATTGGATGACATATTTCTTCATGCATTAGCTTGATATATACCCCCAGGGCAAGGTTGTGCATTGTATCCCAAACAGTGTGCTGACTACATGTGTATACTGGTTTGTTATATGGAGTGTTGCAGGCACTGTCGGCCAGTTGTGGGCTGAGAACTGATATGTGGTATTGAATGTGTGTATCCTCTGATAGACAGATAGATGCTATATATGGCAGTTAAGTGATATCTGTTCTTCATAATGTTAAGTGTGCCACATGACTTGCTCACACATATCGTTTAATTGTCTTCCAGGGTGATGGCTCATCAACACAATCCACCGTATACAGCTGCAGAGTAGAAGGAAATACAGAGCAGCCAGGTGCAGCACTATAACCTGCTTTTTTCCAGGGCCAGCCAGCACCAGCATGAACGCACTGCACTGTGGCAAGATCTTGTTTGCCGGGTAAATGACATAGGCATGCATAACCAGACATATGAGCAGGTACGCCATCACTGCAGTGATTTAATTAGACATGTCTGGCGGTATGCGTCTGATATCCATAGGCAACAGCTTGCCACAGGTGGTGGGGTGGCCATACATCCCCCCCTCACCAGAGTGGAGGAGCTGCTCCTAAGCATGGTGGCTCCTGGCTTATAGCAGCAACAGCATCACACATGTGTCATCATGGAGGCCGGTGCCACCCAGCAGGATGACATGGAGCGTGCAGATAATATGCCCTAGCTGTAGACTACCATTACCTGTAATGTTAGAATATGCATATGTGAGATGTGTACTGTGTGTTTAGCAGTTGTGCTGCCTATCGTGTGTAATACTGATATTTGGAATGGTATCTGTACAGCTATGACTGTTGACTGTTGTTCCACTGTAGTTTTGCACGCTAAAAGTAGCAATGCCACAGTTGTGGCCACTGACAAACTGTGTCATATTCTTGTAGGTCCCTCTGGTGTGACAGCCGGGCAGACGATACATGCTGGTGAGTGTGTTAACACTTTAATATTGGTAATGAAATGTGCATGTCATAGGTGAGGTGTAGGCCATGTACACGTACCACACCTATGCATAATGCATGCTGTGCATGTTTGCTGTGAGACATCAATCATCTCCGTAAAGTCAGTAGCTGCCTCAATCACATGCAATGCACAGTGCAGCAGACACAATTGTGGCAACACTGTACTGCACATTGGATATGCATAGTTGCTACAGCTGTACACAACAGGACACGTTCATACACAGTACACGAAAACATGCTACATTTGGCATTACCACACACCCACTGTAAGGTCACACTTCAGTATCCCACATGTCATGCACACACACATGATGTACCTCAGGGGTAGAGGCCTATCATGGGGATGTGCAACACTCTGTAACACATAGCACAGTCATGTTAGGCAATGCTCCCTATTGGGCACCTCATACACCCATGTACAAGGTGGCTGTGTAATTGTGAATGTAGCCACTGCACTGCAGTTCAGGTACGTCATGCTAGGTGGTGGTCTTGCACACATTAGTAGCTGTGAGTGACCACAAGATGCATGTTGATGATGGCACAGGGTACTGCACCCCATCCAGTTACAGTAACCACAGTACTAGTCATAACAGTCATTGCGTTGCACCTCAATGTTGTGTGTGCAAACATATGCACCTATACATAATATGCATAGCATGCTGTGTGTGTGCTTACATATGCCAGTATACACAATATGCACAGCAGTCGCCATCCAAACAAAGTGTCACATATATGTCCTGGAATGCTAGTGGATGTATAGGTCACTTGACACACATTGGGTATGTGTGGTGTATAATGTTGCAGTCGTGTAGCATGCCATGCCATGTCTGGCACTGACATATTTGCAATATGTCCCACACTCACCATAACCACTGTACACTGGCCATGTCGAGCATTGGGATTCCTTCACGTCAACATGCACCACCAGTGGTGGCTGGTGACTTCAAATTAAAGGGGGGCTGCAGGAGACAGCTGAATGGGTAGGGTCAATGGGAAGGGGTGCGGCCAACTAGAAAGGGGAGGAGCTATGCTCAAAACCACAAAAACTAAATATACTGCCCTGGGTGCCAAACCGTCATTATGAGAGTCCAATCAAGACAAAATGAAGTGTAGAAGAATAAAAATATTTCAATGCATTTGCTGCATGACAGCTTAATATCTAGATAGAAACAAAAAAGGTTGTGAGGCATGACAAAATAAATTACTTTTTTTTAAATACATTAATGGAATGCCAGTGAAAATCAAGTATAAGAAAAACAAGCAGCACTCAACTCAAACCACTTCTTGCACTGCAGTACTAATTATAATTTATATTCAGCTTTATTAAAGTACCAAGTAACATGCTGAAAGTAGAAATATCTGATGCCCCCACTTGTAAAAATGTCCCTTATCCAAAAAAAGACCTGCTGCCTGACATCTACTTGTTTCATGGGGAAAACATGATCAAAGTAAAAAATGAAAAGCAAACAAGAAATAAGCTCAAGATACGTTGCTTAAAAGGATTACTGTACAGGTTATGGACCACACGATTGGCATTCTGTTTACGGGTAAAGCCTGCAGAGATGACTGGAAGTCTCCAAGTGTAATGCGAGTCTTAAAATAATGTAATCCTGTCCCTTATTACAAATACTGGCATATGCATTTCAATACCCAAGGTTTTACATTATCTAGTTAAGTATTCACTACATGGCAATAGAAAGGCTTTCAATGTTGGCAATTCTTAAACAGTATGCTTATTAAAGCTTACTTGCATCTTGCAATCTCAGCCAAGCTTACCTGATGGTCATTAAAGTATTGCTACTTAAACACAGAGCAACAGGCACTTTGAGTAATAAGCATAAATCAACAGTACAAAAAATATGACAGAAACCAGACCATTCTGTAAAAATCAAGGACAGATAAAAAGCCCCTCTAGTACTTGCGTCTACCTTGGATGGGGGGGGGTACTCTGCACATTTACACTGCATAACTACTCCTTGCCTTGCTTTGACACATCCAGAGTCACTACATGGGGGAGTGGGGTGCAACAAGTATGTCACAGTTTGAAATGTCTCTGGATGACTTGTGATGGCCCTGACACATTTGTCATACCTCTCAACCTCAGAGCAAGAAATCTGGATAAAGCCATACAAAGAAATGGGACAAAGGCCCAGAAATAAGGACAATTTTTAAAATATTGCTCTTATAAACTTAGAAAGATAATAGAGGTCTTGCATTAGTATGAATTTTCTGAATGGTATGAAATCTGAAACTCAAATGTCTGTCATTATTTTCTAACTTAAGCCTTTAATGATTTGCCACTAATTTGCCAAAAAAACACAATTTTATGAAAAATGGACCAACAATGTGATGTAAAAATATAAAATAGCAACACAATACAGCTGGGAACCTGTCAAAGAAGGGACACTTTAATATTACTACTGCTAACTTGAGCAGCTGACAAAATAAAAGAATCTACTTGCATTTCTGAAATAAAAGTAATCTAACTGATTATTACAGTTTTTTCTTAATTATAAACCCTCCATGTTTCCTTCCAAAATTGCTATTTTGCGGAGGGATCATTAGGGGAAGAGCAACATTTTGAGCCAAAATCAGGGACAGTTGAGAGGTTTGGCTATGCCTAATTCTATAAAGCAATTTATTTGCATGTACCTCTCAACCTGTTAATGCAATAAATCTGGACAAGGCCAAATATATTGGGGGAACATATAAACAGTACTAAAAATTGCTCTTGTATAAACTGAGACAGTTGATAGAACAGGTCTTACTTTAGCATGCATTTGTCTGAAGGTTATGAAGTCTGAAACTTAATGTGTCATTATTTAGTGACTTAATTCCTAAATTATTTGCCAGAAAACCACAAATTTTATGAGGAACAAACTAAAAATAAGAAGGAAAAATCTATTCATTCTTTTAAAATCTGGACAGTTGGGAGGTATGGTTCAGCTGGGGCTGCTTATGTTTGCCGCCCTTCCCCCTCACAAAACCATGGTCAAATGGAGCCTCCCCCTGCAGCCATTCCAATGATTCATTACTTGGCTATTTCACTCCATTTACCATAAACACTAATGTGCATACTGATTTACGTCTATGATGATTTGAACTTCATTTGAAAGTTTTATTTTGCATTTTACAGCACAAACACTAAGACATCTGCTAAATAAACTTGGCATTAAAACGTCTCTGCCATTGAAACTCACATTCATTGAAACAACATTGAAACCCACATTCAAAGAAAATACATTTTACTCGTGGCAGATAAAGATTAATTCTGGCCTGTTTTCAAATCATAGGCCCCTTGCATATGAAACATACATGTGCTCTTTGATACACCTTCCTATTGCTTTGAACATTTTTCCAGTAAACAATGAAACAAAACTCGTGAACCAATGAAAAAACTGCCCAGTTCAGAACATTTCCATCATAAAAGTCTACTCAGACTTCTACAGTCCACCATTATCAGTAAATATGCACAATTCTACAGTCCACCATTATCAGTAAATATGCACAATCTCCGAAGTAGTAAAAAAGTCATCTAAATAATTCCATGATAAATAAATCTGTAATGAAGAGGTTGCTGCTAGCAATCACTTTTATATTTCATGGTTTCATCGAAAAATAAAGTGTCTGATGCCCCTGAGGAATAAATTGCCTAAATTACATTAAAAATAAGCTAGTAATATTGCAATAGGAAATAAATGGCAAACTGATAACAGGCTTATAGTTAGTATCTTAACTTTCAGTACGTCAGCATTCACTCCTTATGGGAGTAGAACCAACAACCTTCTGCATCAAGAGCAAGTATATAACCTGTTGTGCTATTAGCAATGCAAGCTGACTTACCATAAACAACATGCAACATATGAGGATTCCATGCATGAGCTATCAGGGTTCGGTAATTCTATTACAAGAGAAGAGGTGGATAAAATCCACTCAGAGTTGGCCATAGTTAAGGGCGAACCTACATGCCTGATTGAACTACTTATACCGCCTACTACCTCTTTAAATTCCAAGGCAAGACCGAACATTAACCACGCAAATACGACATCACGTTCCTCTATGGGCAATGGCATCGACGAAGAAATCCCGAATGGGCAGAGGAGGCTTTCCTTACCGCTTTTGTTGGGCTGCACGCCGAGGAAGGGAGAAATTCAACGATCGGACAGATTGGAGAATGTTTTAAATTTTACTTCTACGACTGGCAATCAGGAAGAGGACATATATTTGATATCTGGGGCAAAGCCAAAACGGCTACCACCATTACGGACATACACTATGTCAGAGAAAATGAATGTAAATGCCAGCAACAAGCAGAAAGGTACTGTTTATCAATCTTCCCCTAGGGGAAACAATGACAATTTTAACACCGACAGAATTTTACATATGCCATTTGAATTTAATGTCAAAAGCTGTATGGCAACTACACGTAGAGAAGTGGATGACAAAATCCCTTCATTGAAGCAAATGATATATAGCTTTGGTGACAAACTTAATAAAATAAAAGCATTGCAAGTAGATAACATGTACTTGCGCAAATGTATAGACAGCAACATAGTACCTATGGGGTTACGTTTTTTAAGGAACCTATTGGAATAGAAATTAATGTGGAAAATACCAAGGCTTGTAATGAAATGTTTAATGAATTTGGCAAAAAGTTTATGCAATTTACTGTAACTAACAATGACACAAAATTGAGTAGACTGTTATGCGAAGCTGAAGGCATGAGTAACAGCATCAAAAAAGACATGCTATTTCCCCAATGGGAGACTCTTTACAGTAAACAGTATGAGTATGCTGACAAAAATTGTAAAAAAATGTTTGACCGTAAAAGCAAAAAGCTACAGAGAGACCTAATACAGTATGAACAAGGAACAGCGTACAGATGGAACACTAGGGAAGATAAATCACATAAGAAAGAAATATATAAAGGAAGACAACGCTATAATTCCCAGCCCAACACAAACAACGAGGATTTTTTATGGGAGGGGGAGGACTTAGACAACTGGCCAACATTGAAACACCAAGGGAAGGGGTATCCCAGATGGAACGGATACAGGAAACAATAGGACAGTTTAAGTATGGACAGGAAAGTTATATAAGGAACAATGTTAAAACTCCTGTACAAAGACATAAGGTTGATTCCTTAACCACCAATATACACCAAACAAGAGGTGAGGAAAAATATACAATTATACGGTTCATTCAGTCGAACCAGAGTGGTTACAGGTCCTCACTAAAGGAATGAAATATATCCCAGAAAAGTCAATGGATCTCACAGATACACTGGTAGAGATCAAACTGTTTCTCAGAAAGTTAAATCTAGGGATATTTTTCCAAAACAATCCTACTCAATTTAGACATAGAGGAGAGTTAAAAAAGAAAAGTACATTTACACCCCCTCTAACTAAAACATTGGTCTCTTTTGAAAATGTAGTTAACAGTGAAATATACAGTTTGTATAACAAAAATAAATATAACAGCAATGATAGAGCAGCCAGCAAGCAGGCGGCCCTAGCCTTAGATAGATTAAGTGACAATAATATAAGGATCATGTTAGCAGATAAAGGGGGAGGTATAGTATTATATGACCAAGAAAAATATAATGTTAAAATATTTGAAATACTTAACAATACAGCTTATTATTAAGAGTCTTCACTTAATCAAGTGAATTGCATATAGGAGAATAGATTATTATCTAGAAGAATATTTGCTTGACAACAGAATTGATGAGGACTTATATAAATACCTAAAGGTTGACTTTCCGATCTTGGCAACCATCAAAGGAATCCCGAAGATCCACAAAAATTTATTGGACCCCCCATTTAGGCTCATAATTTCGGGAAGTGATAGTAAGGTTTTCCCTTTTGGGAAATACATTGATTTCAAATTGAAACACATGTATAGTACTGTTGGGCACATTATTAAAGATTCTTGGGAATTCTTGGGATTGTTTAAACAAGAACTGTGGCATTCAGATTTGATATTTGTCACTATAGACATTCAAGACTTATTTTCATGCATTCCCAAGAACGATGGATTAGATAAGTTTATTAACAGTATACACAAATACAGTGGATTACATAAGGATGATGTTTCCCTACTCGCAGCATTTATGGATTTGGTACTAGATTTTAATTACATTTATTATGAGGGTGAATACTATAGACAAACAACAGGAGTAGCCATGGGGGCAGCATGTGCCCCCATGTATGCAAATTTAGTATTGCTAGACTGGGAGGAGGAATTTGTGCCTAATTCCAACTGGATGCAATATATCAAAACATACGTCCGTTATTTGGACGATATTTTCATCCTTTGGAAAGGTGATATAGACAAATTGACCAACTTTATGTATTACATAAATCATACTACAGAATATCTTAGGTTTACCCATCAAATTGACACAGAGGGGATTAATTACCTGGATGCCTATATATACAATGATGGCAAATCCTTCCAGTCTAGAATACATAGAAAAGACACACACAGTAATGGATACCTTCATTTTGATAGTGCTCATTCATACAGTACCAAACAGGGTATAGTAAAAGGACAATGCATAAGAGCAGCGAGGATGACGACAACAAGGGAAGGAATGTTAAGCGAACTAGATTTTATTAGTGAAGCCTTTAAGGAGAAGGGATATCCTATTGATATGATCAAAGATATAACAACCTATGTAGCAAAAGAATGGGGTTGGAAATATCCCCCCTTGTTGGGTATAGGCCTAGGAAACAATAACGAGATATCTAAGAAGAAGAATATTAATATGAGAATGGGAAATATGGATGACAGATATAATAAAGCGTGTATTTTGAAATATGGTGCACAAAGTAATGGAGTAAAGGACATCATAAACTCCATTTGGAACATCTTATCAAGTGATGGTACTATAAAGGACAAAATACCAAGTAAACCATATTATGTGTATAAAACAGGCAATAATATTAAGAGAATAAAAGAGTTAAAATACAACTTCAATAAGAGCAGTAATAACAATAAGACTGGTACAAAAAATGTGGTAACTGCAACTATTGCAGCTACATTTACGAAGAGGTGACAGTTATTCTTAAGAACAATATTAGAAGTAAAGTTAGATTTTGTCATGGTAACTGCCAGAGTCAACATCTTATTTATTTAGCCCTGTGCAACACTTGTATGAATTATTATGTAGGGAAAACTGATAGATATTTGAAAAATAGAATCTATGATCATTTATATTGCATTAGAAAATTAGATATTAATAATGCACTATCAAGGCATTTAATCAATAATCAAGGTTGCACAGGGTTTAAATTTGCTATATTGGAAATAGTGAGACCTAATCCCAGAGGAGGTAACATCAAGGCAGCAGTGGGTGATAAGGAGGTGAGATGGCAGATCGGATTGAATGCAGCCATACCACCAGGACTTAATGAAATGGTCCCCACTAAACCCTTGGTGAGGGTTTAAGTTAGCACAATAGAAGAACATAGGGCAAAAAGGACATTTTATAACACACATTATCGAGCAAATCCACAAAACATACACATATAGGATATATTTTAAGTTGTGTTATAGCTGTATACATCTTATACTTGTATGTTTTTTAAACAAAGAAGTTTTTAAGAGAATATACCGTTGTTTAATAATAAGCATTGGAGTATGGTTCATGGCTTTTATTATGTAGCACAAGCAATATATTATAACACAATTACGACAAGAAAATTTATCACATGATTATTAAGTTAAAATACAAAGAGAGCAATAGTTGACAATCTTGTATAAATAATCGTCATAAAATTATGTGATAGGATAGGATTGTTTTATTTAAGATATTTAGAAGATTATAATATATTTTTACAACTTCTATCAATTTGGGAAACTCTATTTTTAGGAATTTTGTGTTGTATAAAGATAAAATCTTTTTAAAAGTATTTTAAATTACTTGAGTGAGTTATTGAATGAGATTATTGATTAATAGAGGTTTTTGGCGGGAAATTTATGTATTTAAAGTGTGAGTAAAAATGTAAAGTTGTTCTGAGGAAGTCCATATATTTGGATGAAAGCACTTAACAACTTGTGTTTTGTGTACAATAAATGCTGTGAGCTGTGTGTGGATCCATTGCCTGGAGTCTTCTTGCTGGTGCCCAGCTGTTTTTACCATAAACAACACTAAACTTCTCTTCCCCTGCAGCTCTCAGCTCCTTGTAAAATCTACTCAATACTCAACTGCATCTCAACTTCGAAGCACAAGAAATCTGGAAAAAGCCACATTTATTGGGGTGGGTCAAAAGGGCAAAAACCAGGAACACATTAAACATTGCTTGTATAATCTTGGAAAGCTGCTAGAATAAAATGCTGTGTTACCACCATACATTTTACTGCCAAGGTCCCTGTGCAAAAGAGTCAGCACAACATACCACTATGCCAAATCACCTGCTTTGTGAAAGAAAAATGCACCATACATTTTACTGCCAAGGTCCCTGTGCAAAACAGTCAGAGCAACATACCACTATGCCAAATCAGCTGCTTTGTGAAAGAAAGAAAGACTGAAACTTAAATGGCTATCATTTAATGAATTCAGTTCTCACCATAGCTGTCAACCACTTAGCACAAAACACCTGGACAAACCCAGTAATGAGGGAATACAGCCCTCAAACATATTCAGTGAATTCAGTTCTTGCCATAGCTGTCAACCTTAGCACAAAAAACCTGGACAAAGCCAATAACAGGGTAATACAGTCCCAAAAATAAGGACAAATTTCAAATAGTCATCTTATAAACTTAGAAAATTGCTATAATAAAAGGTTGTGCTACTATATATTTATTGCTAGAATAAAAAGTTGTTTTACTATGTATTTTCTGAAGAATATGAAGTCTGAAATTCAAATGCCTGTCAATTTTACTTCTGATGGAACAAAAACAATTTTCACCAGAGGCCCAGGGAGAAATACTGTAGACACATGTCTTTGTAAAATGGCTGGACACCAGAGCAAATGCACACAAACACAGGGATAAGATGCAGACTCCACACATAAGGCACCCCAGCCAAGAATCAAACCAGAAAACCTAGAGCTGTGAGGCAACAAAACTGCCACTGCACCATCAGATGTGTAAGAAATTCAACATTCAGAAACCTGAAGTCTGAAATTCAAATGCCTGTCAATTTTATTTAACATTTGTTAATCAGGACAGTCTGACTTGGAACAAAAAAACAATTTTCAGCAGAGGCCCAGGAAGAAATAATGCAGACATGTCTTTGTAACATGGAAGGACACAAAAGCAAACCCACACAAACACAGGGAGAAGATACAGACCCCACAAAGAAGGCACCCCAGGCAAGAATCAAACTTGAGAACCTGCAGCTGTGAAGCAACAATGCTACCACTGCATCATCAAATATTAAGCATTGCAGCATTTACATACCACAGATATTATGAGGAACAGATCAGATCAAATATGAGGCAAAAATCTGCAATTTTTTTACAAATGGTGGTGGGTAGGGAATTCAGGTCTTTAACACCTGCATACAAGGTACAGGGTTCAAGCCTGAGGTATTCCCTACCACACCACCATGAGTCTAAGCACCAGTATATTGCACCTGGGGCATTTTCTCACACACGCACACACACACACACACACACACACACACACACACACACACACACACACACCTAGATCTTGTCGCAAACCATCATACAGCCAAATCCCTGTCCACACAATTACCTGTAGTAGATCTTGTAGCAAACCACCATAAATCCAAATCCCTGTCTGCAAACCACCATAAATCCAAATCCCTGTCCACACATACATCCGAGTAAGCTACGAAAACCCGCGCAAATACACACCAGACCCCGCCTGTCATGAGATCTTCCCTGACAAGACTGCAGCAAACTCCAATCCACACCAGACCCCACCTGTTGCGAGATCTTCCCCTGACGAGACTGCAGCAAACTCCAGACTGCTGACATTGCAGTCCGACCCTGATGCATTTTCCCAGCGAGTTCCAGGACAGTCTATGCTGTTTAAAACTGCATAGACTTCTGGGAGCTCCGTTCTTCATGTTTCCCAGTCAGGACTGCTGCTGAGACACTCTGCGCATGCTTCAGACTGTCTCAGCAGCAGTCCAGACTAGTGCGCATGCGTGAAAGTCCGCGATTTTTTAAATTTTTTTTATCTTTTCATTTTCTTTTTATTTCTTTACTTTTTCTTTATTTTACAGTTGAGGGGGCTGCAGTCTGGCAGTCCAATATCATGTGCTGCCCCTGTGCACCACTCATCCCGTGTGTGTACATAGCATGCATGTGCTACACCCGTGCCCACTATTATCTGCTATGGACAAAGACGCTGTACTCAGACATGGATATCTATGTGTCACGCAGATTGCACATGCAGCCATGGCATGTATACTTGTGAGCAATGGTGCACAGGGCATTGCAGAGCTGATAATACCTGCACATCAATGTTGTTTCCATGTACACATTGTGTTCCAGGGAGTAGCCAATCACTGAACAACTACGCAGTTGCATCAAAGCCATGTATACTGCCATTAAATAGGGGTGTCTACACTTGCAGTGCATGGTCTTGTGCAACACATATTCTGCATGCTGACACGTGTGTGGTGACTGTTTACCTTGTGATACTGACACCCACCTTCACCCACTATAGAGTATGTGTTGGATTGTTAGTGTGTGTGTGTGTGTGTGTGTGTGTGTGTGTGTGTGTGTGTGTGTGTGTATGTGCTGTAGTGAGGAGTTTATTAGTGGTCATGTCTTCATGTGTGCATGTGTGCATGTGTTCATGTGTGCATGTGTGCATGTGTGCATGTGCAGACTGTAAAGTATGTTTCCTGTCTTCTCTCACAGGTGCTGAGTTAGGTGTGGCAGAATGCAGCAGGGAACCTGAAGCCACTGCCACGAATAGTGGTGATGACGAGACATGCATTTTGGCACAGGAAGGTTTGACAGGGTCTGTTGTTGGTCCGCCAATCGACAGTACACAGTGTTCAACCCCATTTATGTGCACACTTATACTGTCAATACATCCCTCACCACCAATGGCCATAGCTGAGGGACAGCATACAGTTGGCATTGACCAGAAAATTTTGGTACCCGTGGCACTTGCATCCCCTCACAGCAGCCATAGCTGTATTCCTGGAATGGTACCACATAGGCAGAGGTTCAGGGGTTCTCAGGGGAGCACCACTGGTCATATTGCCCCTGGCAGGCGTGCCCTCACAGGTCTTACAATGTCCAGTATGTTCCGGGCTGTAATGCAGGCTCAGGCACATATGGAATGGTACACCAGGCAGGGACTTAGGGTGCAGAGGGCACATTACACTGCTATCAATGACAGCATCCGTGACTTTGCCGGTGCCATCCAGACTTACACCGAGATCATTGATAGATGTTGGGGGGAGACATTAGATACCCTCCACAATATGTCTTCCATGAGCCTGAACCATGCGGGACGGTTGCGACGTCAATGCGGATGCATGCCAGCAACAGCAACAGCTGGCAGTGGTTGTGGACGGCCCACAGTTCACAGCCGCTCCAGTAGTGGCAGTACCAGCCCCAGCGATGCTGGGACTGGCCTGTCCATTAACCATCCCAGTAGACCACGTGCACGTGGATCTGGCCAGTCCCAGCAGGGACATGGGTCCAGTCATCATACCTCTGCCTCTGATGACAGTACCCAGTCAGGGTTGGTACCCGATACTGTCCGTAGCACCCCTGCCAGGCACAAGTCCTGTGTCCAAAGCCGAAGACAGTGATCTGTACAGCCTAGCAGGTACAGTCTGCAGCTGTCCCACAAACTACCATATATGGCAGCCACATGGTGGAGCTGTGTGTATGCAGACACACACACATTAACCAAACAACTAGGGCTCACACATACACACACACACACATTACATCAACATTGGCCCATGCTGTACCGTTGTCCCTCACACACACACACACACACACACACACACACACACACACACACACACACACACACACACACACACACACATATCGATTGGATGGATCAATGTCAGGCTCTGGCAAACAACAAAACACCCTGTGCATATGATGATACCTGTGTCACCTCCTGTCATCTGTAACATTGATGGAGGAACAGGCCAACATGGTGCTGATGCACAGGGTGACAGTATAGCAGCGTAGAAATATTAGCAAGTTGTCAACAGGAAAGTGTAATGACATCCTTGTAGGTATATCTGAGCAGACATTATGCGTCAAAGCTCTGATTGTCAATGTAGCATTGTTTAGACCACTGTTAGGTCTGAGTATGTATTGTCCACCCATGTGCCACTTGGCTGAAGTGTAATGTGTTGCCAGCATGTGTTAGTGAGTGGACAGTACGTGTGTGATGTGTGCAGTACAGATTAGCAAGTGTACATCTGTGAACATGGTGGGTGAGCACTGTCTGCATGTACGTGCATAGTGGACACATGGGACGTGTGGCATACCCTGTTGTACACATTGTTAACATCTCATAGTATCTTTCAATAGCCAGTATGCATTCTACTACAGTTATGTACTAACATGGGTAGACATGTGTGTATGACATGGGTTGACACTATGCTGTGTGTGATACTGTTAATATCTGTCAATGATTTCTGGTGTGGTAGTATACACAACCTCAACAGCATGACTATAAGCAATCATTGGTTGATGTCCTGACAAATGACACACAGTTGTAGGGAACTCAGTAACAGTTGGATCCTTCTGGTGCTACACTATAACACTAACCAGTGGTAATGACCGCCACCCATTCCTGTGACCACACCTGTTTGGCATATAGGCCCCTTAGGTACATGCAAACACACTAGGGATGTGTCCATCCAAATCTGGAAATGCATGCATTGGCCTGCAATGCATTCCCTGGATGGGACACATATCCTACACAAGGTTATCATACAGACAGATACCTGTTGTCTGATACATGCTGTATAGCAGTAAGCTGACTATGGCATAGTTATCCACATGTACTATACATACTATCCCATCAGTAGCACATAAGTGGTAGCCCTCAACATGTATGTTGGGTACCAATGTGTACATACAGCCTCATGTTATGTCATGTGTCCCTTGGTATCCACATATCCATAGGTAGTGTGGAGTCCCAAGGTGTATCACATAAGACATTAGAGGCCTGAATGCATATCCACAAGGCAGTTGTACACCTATAAAGACTGTCAATTATTGGCAGTCGTTGTTGTGTATGAACACATCTGACATATACCCCAGGCATATACCCTCACTCACAGTACTCTTAAGTAACTGTCATGGGTGTGTGTGGCACAGATGACCTTGGCCACAGATCACGACAATGGACGGCCTTGTCACATACATACATATGTGACCTATGATCTGAGAAGCAGCGGCACAACCTGTCAATGGAAACAAATGTAATCATGTAGTATGCAGGCTTCACACCTATGTACTGATTGAGGGGACATGTACACATATATATTTGCCATGCAGATACCTGATGTGTGCAATGCACTTATTGTTGTAATCATAATATGTCATACCATAGTAAGAGCAAAATCCACACTGCATTTACATACACACAGTCAGCAGGATTCAAACACCTACCTAACTATGTTATGATACTAGAGCGAGATGCATTAACATGGTGCACTATTTGCTTTACTGGGTGGTTTCCTTTCTCTGTCTGTATTTGTAGGATGGTGACATCATCAGTCTTTCTAAAGAGGAATGTACCTCTTTTAGTGTGTTTTCCCAGTCTCCAAAAAGGGAACTCCTTTCAAAGGCAATTCAACATATACACACACACACACCTCCACACACAGTCAGCGTTTGCAGAATTCAAACCCTACCTAACTTTGTTATGACACTAAAGAGAGATGCATTAACACGGCACACTATTTGCTTTACTGGGTGGTTTCCCTTCTCCGTCTGTATTTGTAGGATGGTGACATCATCAGTCTTTCCAAAGAGGAATTTACCTCTTTTAGTGTGTTTTCCCAGTCTCCAAAAAGGGCACTCCTTTCAAAGACAATTGCACACATACACAATCAGCGTTTGCAGAATTCAAACCTCTCCCTAACTATATTATGATACTAGAGAGAGACGCATTAACACGGCATGCTATTTGCTTTACTGGGTGGTTTCTCTTCTCCGTCTGTATTTGTAGGATGGTGACATTATCAGTCTTTCCAAAGAAGAATGTATCTCTTTTAGTGTGTTTTCCCAGTCTCCAAAAAGGGCACTCCTTTCAAAGACAATTGCACACATACACACAGTCACTGTTTGCAAAATTCAAACCCCTACCTAACTATGTTATGATACTAGAGAGAGAGACGCATTAACACAGGGTGCTATTTGCTTTATTGGGTGGTTTCTCTTCTCCGTCTGTATTTGTAGGGTGGTGACATCATCAGTCTTTCCAAAGAAGAATATACCTCTTTTAGTGTGTTTTCCCAGTCTCCAAAAAGGGCACTCCTTTCAAAGACAATTGCACACATACACACAGTCAGTGTTTGCAAGATTCAAACCCCTACCTAACTATGTTATGATATTAGAGAGAGACGCATTAACATGGGGTGCTATTTGCTTTATTGGGTGGTTTCCCTTCTCCGTCTGTATTTGTAGGATGGTGACATCATCAGTCTTTTCAAAGAAGAATGTACCTCTTTTAGGGTGTTTTCCCAGTCTCCAAAAAGGGCACTCCTTTCAAAGACGATTGCACACATACACACACCCATCACACACAGTCAGCATTTGCATGATTCAAACCCCTACCTAAGTATGCTATGATACTAGAGAGAGACGCATTAACACGGCACACTATTTGCTTTACTGGCTAGTTTCTTTTCTCCTGCTGTATTTATAGGATGGTAACATCATCAGACTGGACATGGTAATGTGTGTACACTTTGTTTTATGCCATTCCAGAAATGGTCCATGTGGGTCGTCGGGTGTCAATAGCTTGAACTGGAACTCATAATCCTTACCTTGTGTGATCTATCTGTGGACACATTGACATTCCTTCATATGTCAACACATATTTATGCACTGCTTGTTGGTTTTGTGGGTACTACATGTGTCTGGGATATTGATAAAGGGCTATTCAAAGTCTATGTGTGACAGGTGTAGCTGTGTTCAGTGATGTATGTCCTGGGTGGCTGCCTTGCAAACAGTCTGGCATGTTTGGGAACCATGATCCGCACATGAACATACCACAGTTAGTAGGGTTGTGTATGTCAGCTTCCAATAGCTCTGTTTATGACTTCAACCATGATGGACTCCATGGCCTTGCAGATCAGATGTCATAGGCGTACTGGACTGTACTTCCCATGGTGTGTTGTGCACCAACACTTGTGTGGAGTGCCATATGTTGCTGTAACACATTCAATGGTTCCACATCCTGTGTAGGGGAGGGGGCTCAGCTGACTGTTCAGGTGCAGGATCTGTTTGTTCTGTAGTTTATGCATGACACATATTGGGAATCAATGTATTCCACTTGCTGCCATGCTTTTGGCATTGGGGGTAGCTGTTCATCCATTCTACATGTGATATCTCCTGGTATGATGATATGGACTATCGTCAGTGGGAGGTGGGTCTGTATATATGGGCCTGTCTGTCAGGATTTTGGCATTGTCAGTCAGGTACAGTTGGCTCTGACTCAGGACATATATGGGTGTACATTGCTATGTATGACATAGCTGTCGGAGGTGTCATGATTCAGTCTGGACCCCTTCTCAGCTACTCTTTACAGAACACCAACGAACCTGAGCACTAATCCCTGTTATACTCTTTTACACACTTAACACCCTACTGATCCTTTGTGATCTGGCTACAGTGTATGTCATCATAATATCCCGGCATGTCCAGGGGTTGGTTTCATGTGTACTCTCCAGTCCAGCTGGTGAATATTGTGATGTTGAGACAATGTCACATCTGCCTCATGTACACAGACAACCCTCTCCTCCTCCTAACAAACTCAGATATATGTGTGAGATGCACCTATAGAGACATACAGGGTGCTCAACTCTCTCGACCCATGACTGACACAGTCTATCAGGTGGTGAAGGTAACTACACACACCACATATCAGTCTCACATATCCTCTGGCGACAGCACTCAAACCACATTATCACACATAGACATACTCGGATGCTGTAAATTAACTCTGCCTAAGCAACAGAGACCTCCACAGCAGGCACACACACAACTGCTACCCCACTACAATACCCACATATCACATAGTTCACAATGTCAGTGTGCCACACAGTCACTGCCCTTTGGCTAAACAACACACCTAATACACTTATAATAGGTGACACTTATTGTCAGACACACTGACGTACCACTCACCAGCCCAAACATGGGAATAGTCACTTTGGGCTGTCTGTCGGGTGCCAGGATCTGCCACATAACACATGCAGTCAGGTCACTCCAAAGCAAGTACAGGACTGGCACCATCATTGTCCATGCTGTTGCGTAAAACCTCAGACATTACTACCTGGACCACATGACATGGTACATGGAGAAACACTCTGATCATGTAGCTCAGGCCAATATGACCCTGACCTTGTCTAGCATCCTACACCCACCAATTATGATGTCACAGTATACAGACAAACATATCACATTTAACAGTTGGCTAACAAATTGGTGTCATTCATAGGGGATACAGTGTCAGTCAGCCTGTGGTGACATGCTCGACATGCCACGAAGCTTCACTATGGACAGCTTGCACCTGTCACCCTTGGACCTTCAAATGCTGCCTAGGGCTCTTGCTACCACCATAGTGCATTTGTTGAGCAGGGCTCAAAAGACAAACTCACCTTCATAGACATTACATGTTAAATGACACTAAGGGTAATGCTGCTCAACACCAGATGTGTTACCCTCATATTGCGGCCACTCATGACTCTCCTCAGTATGGAGGATAACGATATCTGTGCACTAACAGATGCCTAGTTCAGGCTCACATATGCACACCATCACTACCAAGTTATGTTTCATACCATGCTTTCTGATCACAGCACTTGGAACGGACAACACAACTAGGGGGAGTATCCATATACATCACAGATACACACACCTCCGGGTTAGTAGCACTGCACAAAGCATCACAGACCATACATATACAATTACCATTGTGCAAAACTGCCTTTCCATTTGTTGCCTGCTACAGACCACCCTCCCATACTCAGAAACCACACTCGGCATTCCTGGGAACAGTGGAGAACATGAAGGTCTCCACAAACACCATTTTATTGGGTGACTTCAAATACACAAATATTGACTGGGAATACTACTCAAGCCCCAACACCCTCACCCTACAGTCACTACAATTTGTAAATTCATATGCTATGGCACAACCAGTCACCACAGCCAAAAGGGGGAATACATATTGGACTTGATCATCACCAACATGGGGACTCTATGTTCCACACCAGCGATATACCCCTCATTGGTAAAGTCAGAACATACATATATCTCACTGGACATACATATACCCTCCACACACCTATCCTGGGTAACCTTGGTGAACTTCTCATGAGCCAACGTCTCACTTCACCAAAGCAAGGTGGTATCCTTCAGAGACCCTGAGACAGTGGCAAATACGGCTCCGACTGCTGAATCCTTTACATACACATTCTATGGACACCTAGTGGACTGCATGGATTGTGCTATCCCAAATAACAACAGGACTCACTCCTCCAATGGCAAGGGACCTGTCTGGTAGACCCCAGCCATTAATAAGCTGTACAACATCAGGAGGAAGCTACTACATGATGTAGCACAATCCCAGATGGGGAAACTATCTGTGATCTGTACTAGCAGACAGCTACGATCACTCATGAACTTATCTAAGGGCTGCTTCTCATGCACAATTGCACCAGACATGTAGGACTATCACAAGGCCTTCTTCAGTTATGTCAGGAACCTGGGTGGACACTCACTGATATGCTGTGAGTTACTGCATACTGACTAAACTTACCCTGAACCCACTGGCATTGCCAACATCCTGGCAAACAGATTCAGTGCAGATGTATCCCCCCTAGGGAGCAACTATCCATCCCAACAGAGTGTAACCTCCCTGACATCACACAGTAACAGGTGAGTGCTGCCCTCCCCAAAGCATACATCACAGCATCAGTGGGACCAGATGGTGTCCTGGCATGCATCTTACATGAGCTTCATGCAGACGTAACCCTCACATTACATCACTGTGCAATATCTGAGTTATTACAGGATATGTACCCATGGAATGGCATACAGCGACAGTGGTCAAACTCCACAGAGTTGGTGCCACAATGGACCACAGACAATATTGCCCTATATGCCTAACTAGCCTGTTCTGCAAAGCTATGGAGCTTATTGTCTTGGGTCTCTTACACATAGACATCGGGAACCTACAGACACTGTGTCCTACACATTTCAGCATTGTTGTGGGCAGATCTTGCCTCTTGAACATGTTTGTATTCTTTAGACGGTTAACAGGTCCATCAACATAGGGACAGTTGTCCACACAGCCTACCTGAACCTTGCAAACCCCTTCCACACAATAACCCACTGGGTCATTATGCATAGGCTCACCAGCATCGATATGGACACATATCTCACATGATGGATTGCTACCTGGATCAGGGATAGCACCCACATGGTCAGAATTGCAGGTGCCATGTCTGACTATACACCTGTTACACATGGCATCCCACATGGCTCGGTCCTGGGACCTCTCTTGTTCAGTATATATTTGTCTGACGTACAGGCTACCACAGGGGGAATATGGCTGACCTTGTTCACACTTGACTGCAAACTGGGTGCCATAATCAACTCTCCAGCTGCCACATGCATACTCAAACAGGGTCTCACAGAGATGGATGACTGGTGCCTGAGCCATGGCCTACAGCTAAATGCCATTAGCTGCATAGTCATCCCCCTTTGGGAATAGCAACATGCCCACACATTACCACATAGGTAGTACTCCATTACATACGGTAGGAGTTGTTAGGTGATTGGGGACATGACATGTTTGTACTGTCGCCTTTGACATTCACGTTGCCAAAGTGGTTGGACAGACCTTCTATATAAGCCACCTTACCCCATATGGTTTCACATCTAGATCGAGTGAGGTCATTATGCCCCTATACTCATCACAACCATGCTTGGTTACAATGCTACATTTGGGGTGTACCTTACCCAACACCTGCAGCAACTGTACTGGCAACAGAAGTTCCTCACCAAGCAGATGTAGGGACTCACACGGATGACCTGCACAGTTGGGATGCAATAACTCGAGCTATACTCAGTCGCTTACCACCTACTCGGATATGATGTGTGCCCTGTTGTTTACAGAAATACCCAACCCAGAATTACTGGACATGCGCCACCTTAGGATATCCGACTCCCTTGGAGCTACACACTCCAGGGACATATACCTCAGCACAGATGTTAATAAGACATAATGGAGGGACAGATTCTTATCCCAGGGCCTCCACTCACTCCGGATTGTGATCACAGTTTCACATAGGCAGAGCCACCCACTGACCACCTAATGGGGACATCTTGACAGCTGTATGGGTGATCGTATGTTTACCCCTGGGATATCTTCTGTGTCCCTGCTAGGCAGAGGCACACTAGCTTAGACGTACATGGGCTATCTTGTGTGACCTACTGTTCACTGGCACAGTGTAGTAATCTGACAGGGTTGCAAAAGCCAAACACACTCTGGCTAGGCTTGTACATGCCCTAGGGCAGATAGCCTAGTATTGACCTCTGAACCTATGCTTATGTTCGGGATGCACAATATTTATTGCTGATACTGTTTACAGGTCTTTATCATCTTTGCTTTCCCAGTTTCTATGAACAACTTAGGTATCTGCAGAACATATTTGATTATGATAGGGTTCCACTATATTATATATGTGTTTGTTGTCATGTAACTGTGTGCACAGGGTGGATTGCTGGATAGTGAGAGTTTCCTGGGTTAACACATGCAACTGGCAGATATGTGTGGCCCACTGCTGTACTCAGACATGGCCTAAGTGTGTGAGCATGCCCAGTTCAGGCTTTCCATGTTTTGTTGCCTGACATATGTCTCATTTATTCAAGTGTGTGAGCATGCCCAATGTGACCTTTCAGTATGTTGCGATCTTAGGTCCACTAAGTTTGTGGATGTGTGTGAACATGACCAATATTAACATTTATACTATGCGTGTGTGTTGTAAGTCAAGTTCTGTTCTTACTGCAGGACTCACCTTTGTGTCATAACTCAGCAGAGATTATGCTGTGCCTGCAGGGTTTCCATGAGATACTTTGCATAGACTTATCAACATTCCTTCATACTGGCTGACCACTGCAATACTGTCATGGTTTAATGGTTCAGTACTTTAACTATAGTGCACAGTACCCTGGATTCAAGGCCCATCACTGCTTTATATTTTCATACTGAGCAGACCAGACTGCTCAAGGGACATTTAAGCAAATATGAGCATGTTGGCTTTTGTTCAGCTATGCCCTACTTATATCTGGCTTGCCCAACATTGCTGAATATTCACCAACTTTGCTGGACGTTGCCCAATATTACTCAACATTGACCACAGTTGCACTAGTTGGTGTGTGCAATTCTGTTTGCATATACTACATGGTGGTAAATGATGTTTAGCACTGCTTTAAATTGCTTAACACATGGCAATTATGCCTCAGGTCGTGCTGCAGGGCTGCCTATGTCAGATGCACATACTACACTCCCTGTACATGTTTGAAAGCAGGTAGTGTCAACTTAGGCATCCCTTTTACTATATGTGCAAGTCAGAGAGAGGTATCATTTCCAGAGTTCCTACTGAGCCAGTGCATGTGCTATGCATTGCCTCTTTGCCAAGGCCAAAGCATACTGGGCACACCTCCTTCTGTCTACTGGGGCAGGCTCAGGTTGTTCCTCCTTCGAGTCACACTCTGCCTGTGATGGCCTTGGCAATGGTGGGGGCTGTTTGGCCCAGGCCTATGCTGGTCCTGCTGTAGCTGTTTTCACAGGATCATATTATGTAGCATAGCACATACCATGACAATTTGGGTACATGTAGTTGGTGAGCACTGCACGGCTCCACCAGATGTGTCCAGGCACTGGAACCGTGACTTGAGCAGCCCAAACACGCGCTCGATTACATTTTGTGTTTGTGCATGTGCCTCATTATGGCATTCCTGTTCAGGTGTGTGTGCATTTCTGATGGGTGTCATCAGCCACAGCTCCAGTACATAGCCAGCATCCCCCATTAGGTGACCATGTGGGATGTCCTCATTGGCAAATGTCTGGTACAGCTGCGTCAGATGCCAGATATAGGAATCATGGTAGCTTCCAGGGCAGCCAGCACACACATTCAGTATTATGCCCTGGGCATCACACACAACCTGGCAGTTGATGGAGGGGAAGCCCTTGTGGTTGAAGTAGACCCTACCGCGCTCACCGGCTGGTGCTTTGATGCGTATGTGCGTGCAGTCTATTGCACCCACTACTTCAGGGTATTCCACTTTTTGCTGGAAGAGATGCATATTGCTGGCCAATACCTCATGGGAATTGGGGAAATATACATGATCACCCACATGTGCTGACATGGCATCCTGGAACTGGTGCAGTACCCTAGATGCTGATGCCTGTGATATTGCCATCATATCACCAGTTGGTCTCTGGAAGGTACCTGTTGCTAATATTCTTAAGCCAACACATACCTCCACTGGGATGGGTTCCCCTTGGTTGGTTCTGTGTGTGAGGCATGGCCTGCACAGCTCAACAATTTGCTGCAGGAGGTCTCTGCCCACTCTATAACACTCCACTATCTCCAACTCATGTAGCCCTTGGTAGGCTACCCTGGGCCTGTACACTCTTCTCCGTCTCCTCACTGTGGGTTGTCCAGCAGCATTTCCATTGTCACCACCCTCAGCATGTTGCATATGTCACCTTATAGCAGCAATGGCAGCCCCTAACATTTCTTTGTCTCAGTAAAGCTTTTTCAGTTTTCACTTCTATTAGCTTACTGCAGTGTCTCTTGTGAGAAACATAATGGACTGTTGTTTGCAGAGTTTTAAGTGCTAGGCTGGGCTGGGCTAGTGTACTGCCTGTGTAATTGTCTGATTCTGATTGTTTTCACCTGCTAGCTCTGCTAGTACTCCCTGTTAGCTTCCTACTATTTGTTGTGCTTCCTATTTCCTTTCCGTTTCCTCGGGAGGGCAGCGCCGTGCATACAAGCACAAACACTCTCACAGCAGCTCACATGCACGCACACATGCTTACACGGACTACAACTTGCTTATTCGGGTTAAAACTCGTGCACACCAGCGCAAACATGCTTACAACACTTTAAACTGCCTTATACATGCTTACTCCGGCTTAAACACGCGCACTCACGCTTACACACTGTCTTACTCAGGTTTACAGGCGTGCACACGTGCGCATACCCGCTCAGCAAGAAACTTTGGTGTTATTCATGGCATACACCTTCCATTTCTTGCCTTTACCTAGCCTACCTGTTGACACACCTCTTTCAATGATGTGTAAATGAAAGCTGACACATGCCACTCTGCTCCAATGAGTTTCCCTTCTTTCATACATACCCCACCAGTGATGTCACCTATCTTCTACTCTGTTACTCCCCTTATCCTACTCCTACACTCCACTGACTGTGCTAATTTGCTATGTAAACCTGCAATTCACTATCCTAACCTTCCTTTGCATAGGATTGCCTACTAATGCTTGGTTACATCTCTTAGACTGTGCTTTCCCCCTTAGTAACCTCTACTCGATGGCCATGTTGTCTTCAGCCTGCCATTCCCTTGCATTGTTAATTAACAATTTAAATAAAATCCACATTTGTGGGTTTTAATTTTTATTTTTCTGGATTTTAGAGCGCAGCCCATTTGTGCGGCGCTGCACTATGCTTAAACATCAGAAATCTGAGGAAAAAAAATAAATTATTTTTTTTCATATTGCATCAGGAAACATTGCCATTGTCCATATATTTGGCCATTGGCATGCTTCCTGCACTGGATGCAACCTTTATTTGGAGCTGTCACGGCTACGTTTTGCTATTTCCAGAATGGTACTCAGTTGTCAACTGAGTACATTTCTGCAGATAACACTGCTCTTACTCGGACAGGTTCGGGTTTCCTGAATCACAAATCTACCTCATTTGCATGCCTTTTGCCTACAGTTGAGGTAATTTGCATAACTCAGCCCTGTCCACATAAGAGCCGTTTTAGGAGCTCTCTTGCACGCCCCTGCAGGCTGTTCCTGGATCGCTCGTCGGACATGATGGCTGCATGGAGTCTTACTCTAATCTTAGACTCCATGCAAGCCATTGTGAATCTGGCCCTTTATTTCTCTGTAACACTGTTATTCTGTGGAGCTTTTCCATACAGGCCATGTTGAAAAGAGGTCCTTGGACCTGGTTGAACTTTCTAGTTAACCAAATGTTAATAAATAAATAAATAATATTTTCTGCAGGAGTTCACAAAGTCTTTTGCCTGACTGAATCTCTTCTATATGCAGATAAGTCTTAGTTCTCCTTTACTAGTACCATATAAGATTCTTTTGGACCTAACAACAGCTGAAGATCCATTTACCACACCTGCCTTGCTATATTAGTAAGTTCAAAGGTTATAGTACAATTCTTTTAGATCCAGTCAAGAATATAGTGAAGCTTAGTTTAGATATTTTTCTGTATTTAATTGAAACTGCCTGCAATGTTGTTTTAAAGATTTCCTGTGGTTTTGAACTCTGATGTCACTGTGAATATATATTTATTATTGTGTTGTTTTTTTATTTTTTATTATTAAATATATTTAAACCTTCATTGTGGCTGATCTTTGTAGAGCTATTTATGTTTTGAGAGTACTTGCATGTTTATTTGCTGACACTGTGTGAACCACTCCTAACAACCTTGCTCTTGGTTAAACTACCATTTGTATTAATATTAATATCACTCAGTACATCGGGTACCCTTGGAAGAGTCTTAAGGTAACTGGCAGGAGTGACTGGTAGTAGTGAAAACTACCTTATAGTTTGGGCAGAAGGGGACACAGCTAGTAAACCTATGCCAGTCTTTCCCAGGTGTGTGTGTGTGTGTGTGTGTGTGTGTGTGTGTGTGTGTGTGTGTGTGTGTGTGTGTGTGTGTGTGTGAGTGTGTGTGTGTGTGTGGTGTGTGTGTGTGTGTGTGTGTGTGTGTGTGTGTGTGGTGTGTGTGTGTGTGTGTGTGTGTGTGTGTGTGTGTGTGTGTGGTGTGTGTGCGTGTGTGGTGTGTGCAGTGGTGTGGTGTGTGTGTGTGTGTGTGTGTGTGTGTGTGTGTGTGTGTGGTGTGTGTGTGTGTGTGTGTGTGTGTGTGTGTGTGTGTGTGTGTATAGCTGTCCAGTGGGGAGTCTTGCTGGGTAGCTGGAGAAAGAGGAAGAAACCAGCCCTGGGCTGACCGTGGTCTCTGTGTGCTCTTAAGGTAAATTGCACTTGATGCAGAGAGCTACATCTGGAAATACTGTGTGTGCACCTGTCATTTTCCCAGTGTACATCCCCCACTGGTGTCAGTGGTGAAGATTGAGGCTCCTTGATTACTGGTCCAGTGGTGGGTTGTCACATTTACCCTCATACTGCAGGCTGAACTAGTGTTAGTTTTAGAATCAGTAACATCTGCACAGTTTCAGTATGCATGAATATTAGCAGTGCAGTGGTGCTGCAGTCAGCACTTGCACCTCACAGCAAGAAGTTCTCAGGTTCGATTCTCAGCTGGGGTGCCTTGTCTGTGGAGTCCGCATGTCCTCCCTGCATTCATGTGAGTTTCTTCTGGGTGCTCTGGTTTCCTCCCACATTCCAACGACATGCGTCTGGAGCATTTCTCCCTGAGCCTCCCCTGAAAATGGGCTCTGCCTGAGTCGGGCTTTCCCAGTAAACAAATGTTAATTAAATACCTCAGTCTTCCTAGTATTATAGTACAATTGTCTGAATTAATCTATGCTTACCTCAGTTATAGGCAGATTATATATTTTGTCTTTTTATGGCGCACACAGGAATAGGAGTCGGTCATATTTAAACCCTCTTCATTCCAGTGTTATAAATGCTATTCAGTTACCTTAGCAGTGAATGCAAAGGCCTTGTTTGCTTCTTGGCACACAACATACAACTGATATATCACCAAATGTGTTATTTTTTTTTTGGAAAGGGTGGTACTTTACCCGACATAAAGGATACAATGTTGATGCATCCAGTCACTGGAACAGCTTGTCAATTCTCAGCATGCTCCTTACTAGCTGCAATTATGAGTACAACAGCATAACACTTAAGGGTTATAACCTGACTGATATTTGTTTGTTAGTAGTCAATGCCAATGTTTTACTATGGCAAATGACATCTACTGATTACATCACTGATAAGAAGATGTATTAATTGGATGTGCACAGCCAGTGACAATAAGTACATAAAGTGTCTGACTGGAATATAACACATAAGCGAAAAGCAGCAGATATGCAGCACAGACATGACAATGAAGACTCGCCCTACTTTAGCTTTTTCAAACGGCCTGTCATCAAATGTTTTGGAGCTCAGCTCGAGCGAATTGACAATGATCCATGTGTCAAAGCATGTGAATACTGCATGTCATGTAAACTGGAGCTAGATCTAATGAAGGTCTGTTACGGGTGAAAGTGATCATCAATTTGATATCTTTTATTTCAATACAGAAGTATCAAATTCTAAACAAGTTCTAAATGCTTGATTACTTTGAAGTCTCAGCTGAGATTGGCTACAATTTGAGTTTCTTTTTCCTTGATTTTAAGGAGGCTCAGCTAGCAACTTTGATGCTTAAGAAGCACCAGTTGTCCCTGTGATTTAATGTTTTTCCTTAAGGGTGGGAGACATCTTACCCCCTAAGGCTGGAAAGTGTTTGCACCTCACCACAAGGATCTGTTCTTTTTACATTTATCGATCTAGCTATCACTCTGTCTCTCGATATATATATATATATATATATATATATATATATATATATATATATATATATATATATATATATATACACACACACAGATAGATAGATAGATAGATAGATAGATAGATAGATAGATAGATAGATAGATAGATAGATAGATAGATAGATAAATTGATAGATAGATATAAATAAACAGTTATTCCTAACGTGCTGACTTCACCCCTTGCAAATGGATTTTTTTTTCATCTTGTATGACAAGTTGGTTTGAGATGTAACTTTATATGCCACCTGCAGCAGAGCTCCATATTCAGGATGGTAATAAGATGGGCATTTTTACACCATTCAAAAACATTGTCTTAGGGTATCTATAAAGAAAGAATAACTCTATTACAGCACTTGTTCCTGGAGTTACTAATGTAAGTTATCGTATAAACTATGTGCAAATTATATGCCTATAATTTATTGATATGTCTCATCTAATTAAAATTCCTAAACATATCCCAGAAATTAACTGTACAGCAGCCAACCAGACATTAGGCTTATTTTTTTTCTGAGTAGCATCTGCCTGTCCTCACACAAATGACTGAACAGACTTGTTGATGCTTGTCTGATAGAGTAAATGCAAAATTTAGTTCTTCAACATAAAGCGAGAGAGAAAACAGTTTAGTACCTTGTACCATAACTTGGTTTACTATGAAAATGTCAAGGTGAGAATGTACCCATATGAAAAATTTGAACTATAGATGTTCGAATTGTTCATATGGGTGCATTCTCAATATTCCAACATTTGTATTAGTGAATGTACTGTGCATTTGGTAATATAAATGTGAAGAAGTGTACAGAGATCACGGTACGGTGTGGTTAGGGAACTTCATCTCTTTCCTCACTGAAGTGCAATCTCAGAGCTGGAATATATAGTTAGCAGGGGCAGGGGGCTTGCTCCCCCTGCAATAACATGATGCCAGGTATAGGAGTTTACTGTATGTGCGTTCCTATACGGCCATCACGTGCTGTGTTTGAAAACTATGTCAAATCCACTGATCGAATTCAGCAGATTCGACATTGTGACTTTTTTTATTTACTTTTGAGTTTACGCTTCAGTATGTCGAACGCAAATTATTTTTATGTTCGACATATTGATAGTAAACCCCATAACTTGGGGAGAGTGAAGGAGGCAGTTTCCTTGGGTGCATGTTGTCAGAAGACACAGTCGACACTGCCGCAGCGTTGTGATTAATTAATCCAGCTGCAGCTCACATCCTGGCTACTGAAATGAATCTGTAACTCTGTGTTAATAATTGTAACAATGAACTTTTTTTAGCTTCAAATTGGGGGGGGGGCACTTGTATGAGGTATAATCAGGGTGCCAACTGACATAATTACGTCACTATGTCTAGTGCTATCAATAACCTCTCACCCAGCTGAGGGTCACATAAATCCTTTCATATAATACAACCCTCCTAGATGTTAGAGCTACTGGACTAAATACTGAGTACACTGGGGGAAGCCATTTTTATTAGTTTAAAAAATTCAAGGTGCTTAAACAAAGGTCAGACATGAATTTTCTCTGCCTTAGAAAAAAAGTAAGTCGATATCTTATATCACTGCCCTAAATCTGACATAAGAGTGCCATCTTCATTTTAGATACTTGTTAATGTTGTTTACTTCCAAATAATCAATCCAGTAAGACAGAATGCACATTCTGAGTTGCAAAAAAGTCATTCGGTGGTCTTTGAGTAAGTGAAGAAAAGAATAGACCCCTAACTTTGACGTACTGTTCAATGTCTATAGACTGGCATTGAACCCACGCAACAGTAACTTATATACTGAAAGAAGTAATGATTATATAAGAATACATGATTCCAGTGGGAAAGCTATAATTATATGCAAAGTGCCACGCAAAATGCAACAGCCTCACTGGGTTTCAAAATGAAGCAAATACATTAATGAAATAATTCTTGCATCAAGTTACCTAACTGTCCATCCAACCATCCATCACTCCCTTTTACACATTTTGCAGATTGGCTCAGGGTATCACGTCAACAGTGACCATCATGTGGAGCATTGTTTACACTGTCATCTGGCTAGTCCTGCTGCTTTTCGTCTGTACCACTCACACCTATGGCCAGTTTATACTGTTTGTGTGTCTACTGCATGTCTTTGGAATGTGAGAGGAAACCAGACCTCTCAGATAAAACCCACCCAAACAAAGGCAGAACATGTAGACTCTCCCTACAGAAGGTGCCCCAGCTGAGAATCAAAGCAGAGAACTTCTTGCTGTGAGGTGATGATACCCACAATGTCACTCTTGTCAACAAATGTTTATTTTATTTTTCTGTGTCGTAATACATTCAAGTGCACAGCTTATTTATGTTTCCTAAAAATTCTGTTGTGTATGCATTTAAAAACAGTTGCAAAGCACTTAATTATCTACTGTGTACTAGTAATGTAATAAATAGTTAACACATGTCTCAGAAATATTACTTCCTACCTGAGGAAATCGGTAAAGGCTTAAAATCCTCGCCATGGGAATACATGTTGCTGATAATGAGTCTCCTATAATGGCCACAGTTGAAGCAGTCAGCTGACACCTGTAATTTGGGACAGGATTTTTGGCCCTGGAGAGTTGCCACATCAGGCCTTGTAAAGCCACAGCTTCCACTGTACAGGAGTCATATATCATATGTCCCAAGGTATGGTTTGGTAACAGGTATTGGTTCTGGTTAACCTCCTCAATTGCATACATTATTGCTAGCACCCAAAGGAATGACCGAAATTCAAATCTGTGAAAAAAAAGAAAAAAAGAAAGATGTATTTTACCCATATCAGGTGTTTTTGAAATTCTATTAAGGGTCTGGACATTTACAGCATAAGTCATCCTTGAATTCTGGGTATTATTCTTCCAGTGTGTTTGTAAACAAGCATTGATATGGTTTATACAAGAAAACCTTACTAGTCCAGTTTTATTAGCACTGTTCAGCTGGGTCACATGACATGTAGTGCCCAGTGAATGTGGTAGACATGAACTTACCAAGGCCTTTGGCATTATGTTACAATGGAGACTTGACCACATGCTTGGGGAGCATGCATTTATAAGATGGATGTAAAACTGGCTAAGACGTACAAAGCAGAAAGAAACTGGCTGGAAGTCTTAGCTGGATAGTGCCCTGAGCTACACAAATTAGGATGGACAACAGCCATCTGCTGGGTGTGGGAAATTATAATAGTTTGACAGTGTGGTTACAAGATGTCCAAATAGTATTATGAACAGTGCATGGTAATAAATGCACAATGACATGTAAATGACAAGCCCCATGGAAATGAACAACACAGATCATGCAAATGAAGGAACCAAAACTGATGGACTGGTTCAAAAATATCTAAAATGGCAGTACATATACCAATTCTGAATGCCTGGTTTTGCAGTGTGCCTAACGAAGACTGCAATGGAAGTAGCAGCTGCATGTGCTGGGAGCCACCATCAGAGCCAGTGTCCACAGAGGCCGAGGTCATCCTTGCCAGTAGATGAGGTGTAGGTAGATCCTGCCATACCAGTGACTCACGGACTCAGAGGCTAACAGACTTAGACCATTTCTGAGTGGACAGGGATTATACCTCTCAGACTGTTGTCACGGGAAATCTGGACAAAGCTAAAAATAATGGGGGAGGGGCAAAGGCCCAAAAATAGGGCCAATTTTTAAATGTTGCTCTTTTAAAGTTAGAAATATGCTAGAACAATAGGATTTATGTTAGCATGCATTTTCTGAAGGATATGAAGTCTGAAACTAAAATGTCTGTCATTATTAAGTGACTTACTTCCTCAATAATTTGCCAGAAAACCTACATTTTATAAAGAACAGACTAAAAATATGAAACAAAAAGCTAGCCATTCTGTAAAAATATGAACTGTTGAGTGGTATGACAGAGATACTGTGTGGGACCTAACTGAACTGTGTAACCCACAAGTAGCAGATACACCCTGATATTCTGTCACCCCCGCAGCTGGTGAATGTATTCTCACAAGCCAGGAAACACACTCATCATCTGCATAAAGATTTGGGCAGCAATCATCTGGGATAATTTCAACTGATGCAAAGGTATGTGCAGTTTTAACCACCTTAGCTACAGGGATCTACCACTGACCTGTAGTGGGAAACATTAGGGATATTACAAGCATCAGCCTCAAGCTTAAATCAGTTCTTCAGCCTGCACTATGATGCTTCACTCACCCCCTTCAAACTAAATTTTATTTTATTATTTATTTATTTTACATTTGTTGTCCGGGCTAGTCTGGCTGGATACATGTCCATTTTCAGCAGAGGCCCGAGGAGAAAAGCTCCACTATATACTAGTAACTTACAATAAACAAAAAATATACAAAACATATAAGCAAATAAAGGAACATTATCATGTAGTATAGTAACGATGCAGAGGCAGTTTAACAAGAACTAAACAGTAGTGAGTAAATCACACCTCACAACCCTCTCCAACCACTCCACTCCTTTCTTTTATTTTCCCACTACCTTACAGTATCCACTTCGTCTCTCCATACCTTTCCTCTCCCTCTTTCCTCCCTACTCACCTAAGATCCCTGAAGATATCCTACCCTGTACTCTTCTTATATTATCTTTTGTCCATCAGTCTTCCTTCTATAACCATAATATGAACACCTCGCTCATACTAAAACATCACTCAATGTCCCATCACTGTCGCTAATCATGTATTTCTAATATTTCTTTAAATATCTTATTAGAATTGTCTCAGGTCTCATTTACCACATACTAATGTATGTAACAAATAATATGACTAATGAGTTTTTTCTCACATATTTTCTCCAACTTATGTTATTGTTTTTCATTGCACTCTACTATGAAACATATGTTGCATGTTTTTTTACTTACAACATTTTTTTCACTCTTATGTGAAGAATAACATCATAATTTGTGATTTAAAATATCTGTACTTGATTTTTGAAAGATTGAGATTGTGGAGCTTTTCTCCCCGTGCCTCTACTGAAAATGGGCAATTTTTAGCCCAGTTGGATTTTCCTGGTAAACAAATGTAAAAAAAAAAAAAATAATAAATAATAAATAAATAAATAAATATGCTACAACATATGGAAGGGCATACCTGGTTCCCCAAGAGAGTAGAGGAGCAATCAACACCTTGCAGACGTTTTAAGACATATCCTGTTACCCTAAGGTCCAAGGAACCCTTCCTTTTACAAAGTTTGCTATCAAGGCCCCACATACTCCAAAAGGCCTATAACACATTAACAGGAAGCATTTCTAATCCATAAACTGGCAGCTGGACTGTAAAGGACAGGACATCATTTACACAGATAAATACTAGGCTATCAGTCTACAAACTATTAGAAACCTAAACAATAACCAGAGGTCAGAATTAAACATTGTATTTTGCACATGTGAGGTAAAGTTCTTAACCATTATACCAAAACCTCCGGTGTCTGAGCACTACTAAGGCAGTTAAGATGATTCACAGATTAGGCACATGGCTAAACTATACCAAAGTTTACTATGAGGGGGCTTTCTTCAGGAAGTCACCTGATTTCACATGCCAGATAGAAAAGCATAAGCAGAGGGACCATGCTAGCAGGAAGAAGGTCACATATTTTATATACTGTTTGCTGTGCGTTGAATCTGCTGTGTCTGACGTAGGTCCATAGGTTCATAGGTGTATACTAGGATGATGATGACTGGGGCATTTATAAGCCTTGCCATGCAACCCAGATGTGTCCCACAGGTTAGATGATTTAGACGTTTATGTAGGCTCATGCCCTACAACATGATATTGAACAAACAAATGGGGCAGCATGTGAGCATCACATGGTAAGGCCTTCCATACCCATTGTAGGAGAAGTAGAAGGGAATGTTCCGGGCTTCATAGGTCTATATTAGTCCAATGACCAGTGAGGCCTTTATAAGCTTAGACATGCATCCCAACTGTATCCCACAAGTTATTGTGCCTTAGAGATTATTTTAAGGGAATGTTAGTTAGGGCATGCTTTAAAGGTTGCCTCTGTTCATCAGAGACATAGATGGCAGACCAGGAGTGACTTTATGATTTCTAATCCACTGGTCTAAGTTGAGCTTGAATAGGGTTATGGAATGGCTCTGCTTTACACGGATGGGAAGCCTATTCCAGAGAATCTGGATTATTTGGTATGCCTCAACATTCACTAGAAGGACAAGGCAAAGTCCAAAACTACTAAACAGTTCACAAACAAAAAGAACCACTGCACAATGTTAGAGTTGTAACAGGCATGGTCCAACAGAACAAGTACATGTACACTTTATGATGTTGACTTTTAATGAAAAACTTAAAAAACTAAGTTGTTTCATTCTACAATATAGAACTTCATCAGAAGTAATGAATTAAAGCCATTACGAGTTTAAATAATCTGCCACCCAAATCATGTAACATCAAAACTTCAGCAAACATTTAAAGAAATATAGACATTAATATAAAAAAGCTTTGTTTGCTTCTTTCTTTAACAATGATTTTAAAAGATAAATATACCTGTATAGCCAGTCATAAAATTCTAGATTCTACATTAATACAGCGACCTTTCAAGCAATTTTAATTTTAACAAACAAGTTATCAAGTTTTGTTCATTCCATCCTAAACCACTAAATGCATTAAGATACAGTTGCCAGTATAATTCTCTCACTTCTAACCAAAGTGTATAATTTCCTCCCCTGCTATTAGGCATAACTTGCTCAAGGATAAAAACTTAAAGTGATGGCCTGGGCTGTCCACAATATGCTTTGCCAATGCATTAGTGGTTTTGTTGTTCCTTATGTCTCATTCATACGCTGTTTGAAAACTCGCTCTGTTTTCCCAACATAGGATGCCCAACATATCTGACACAGAGCAACATACACATTTTTTGAGACAATTGTAATTCTTTGTTGTTTTGTCGTTATACCATTCGAAATAAATTCCATCACAACCATAATATATTTACAACAGTGACAAAAAAGACTTTGGTGCACAATACCTCCCCCTAGCTTGGAGCTCATGTTAGCACCATCTTTAAACAACATCCAATATTTTTGTATAATCCTTCTTATCATGTCACTGTCACCATTATATTTAGTAATCTATAAACATCTGTAAAGTTTATTAGATACTTTTTCATGTACATGTAATTCATTAATGTTAACATGTCCTAAAGACAAAACAGGTGAGAAATGTCCAGACTTTCTTTTTGAAATTTCTTTTTTTTTTAATTTTTTCATCAAATTATTACGATAACTTCTCTGCAAAAACATATCCTCCATAAACTGACTTTCTTTCACAAAGTCCAAATCCCTATTAACCATACTACAAACTGCCCCTTAACTGTAGCTCTTTTTTGGTGGGAAGGATGTGTACTAGAGAAGTGAAGCATGGTGTTAGAATACTTTGGTTTTCTATAAATAGTCGCTATATATGCTTTATTATCAACATCCTTCTCCAGATGCACATCAAGGGATGCTATGGCCACGTCACTATGATCATAAGTAAAACCAAAAAAGTAAGTAGTGTTATTAATGGAATCAATAAATTCACTTAAATAATCCTTAGATTCCTTCCACACCATAAAGATACCGTCCAGATATCTTGTGTACATTCTAAGTGCCTTGTTATAAAAGCTGTTCAATACAAATTGTTTCTCCCAATTGACCATAATTAAATTAGCAAAAAGCAAGCCCAGTTAGACCCCATAGCAGCCCCAGTCATTTGCAGGTAATGGCTGCCTTCAAAGAAAATAAAGTTATTTTTTTTTTTTTTGAAAATCTTTTTATTTTATTATCTTATAGACAAACAATACAAACCACAGAAGAACACTGTACAAACATCAACAAAAACTATATACAACTATACATTGCCCATATCATTCACAATATATACAACAGATAATAAATTAAAGAGATATAATACACAAATGGAAAGTGTTTCAGGTTAAAAGACAATCAAAGAATACATTCCAAAAATTGTCCGAACAGAACTTGTGATTACCTTTATAAAAGAGATACTTTTGTGCCCTAATATGCCTAATTACCAAGTCCTTTAGACCTTCCCATCGTAGTGCGGCTTGGCACTTCCAATGCAATGAGATATAATATTTGATAAATATGACAATTGAAATCACCACCTTGAGCTGAGCTTTAGGAATATTATCAGGAGGGATATGTAATAAAGCAAATTGCCAAGAAAGTGTTGATTTTTCGTATCCCATTTTCTCCAGAATAACTTTAAGGGCACACCATAGTCTGTACACACATTTGCAACTCCAGAAAATGTGATATATATCGGCCACTTGATCCTTACAAAATGGACACAGAGGAGACGAGTTGGGATGAATTTTATTGAAAATAAAGTTATTTTTTAAAACAATATCTAGCATTTCTCCATAAACATTAATCCTGTCCTGAGGCATGTTCCTAGCTTCCAAAATTTCAATAAACCACTGTTTCCCCACATCACGTGGAATTACATTATAGATGTCCTTGACAGCAGAGGTCACAAGCAGGTCTTTTTCATGAAATTATATCTTATTTTTTTTTTTTCAAAAAGCTCTATACTCCAAATATTTTGCAATAGAACTGGTTATAGAACCTCTACCATCAACAATTGGTCTCATAGGTGGATTATTAATACCTTTATGTATTTTGGGGATTCCAATATTCTAGGTGTAATGGGTGAAGGCATACTCAAAAAATTAAATTCATTAATAGAAATTCTGCCCTCAATAAACATATCACTGATTTGTTTGTTAATTCTCCTATAAGCTGAATTCAACTCATTAAGGCTTATCAACCTATATGTATCATTGTTCAAAACATTAAAAATCTTTTCTATATAATCTTCCTGTTTCATTAATACAACCCCTTCACCTTTGTCTGGCTTCATAACCCTTAAACCCTGATTCTTTAGCTTCTGAATTAATTTTAAGTTGTTCTTGAACAGGTTATGCTTATTAAGCCCAAATTCACTTTTAAGCATATACTTTAAGACAACCTCACAAAGTTTATCGTACATCTGTAATATAGGGTGAAGGGGTGGGTTAAAAGTACTAGCAACTCTAAAAAGAGTCATCCAAAGATAAAGTGCCATTAAAAATCAAATTAAAATTAAGTTTCCTTAAATATTTTTTTTTTAATTTCCATTAAAAGGTAAGCAATATTAGTCCCAGAACAGGGTATGCAATTCATATCATTAGATAACAAGTCAATAGTTTCACAATCGATTTCTACATCGGTGTAGTTGTAAACCTTAAAATCCTCACTTAAATTAGTTACAGGGTTTGAGTCTCACATGGGGTAATTGACTAGGCTTAAAAATGCCCCAGAAGGGCAGTTAGCCTAATCTATGAACCCTATAGGGACTTAAGTTTTTCATTAAAAGTTATCATTGTAAAGTGTAAATGTATTTGTTCTGTTGGACCATGCCTGTTACAGCTCTAGCACTTTGCCATGGTTCTTTTTCTTTGTGAACTGTTTCTTTGGGACGCATACCAGTCCCTGCAATATGTCCTGTTTAAGTCACAAGCAATGTTTAAATCCTTATTTCTAATAGTTCTGGTGCTGTTCATTTTGTTGATATGCAAAAGGTCCATTTGAGTGGGATCCAAGGATGTCTTGTATGCTAGGCATAAATTGCCTCTCTGCAGTCTGTAGGAAACAGAGTACAGAGACAGGGCTTTGAGGTGATCTGCATATGGCATTCCCCTGGATTCATTAAACTCCCGTGCAGGACTAGTGTAGTCTTACACAGAGGCGACCATGAAGGAGCAGGATGGCAGTGCGCCATGCATATTAATGTGGCGCGCTGCCTGGGCTTCCAATCTTATATGGATTGTGTAAGAGTGCAGGTGGTGTGTCTGAGAAAAGAGTTCTCAGAATATACAAGCCCCCGCAATGAAGAATAGCAGAAAGGCCTAAGAAATGAGCGAGACAGCACATAGGTGTCCGCATACCCCACCAAATTACCCCCTTGTGTACAACAGCAAGTAAATATCAATAAACAGAACAAATGCTATATTGTAGTTATGAGAACTCTGATTAAAGCTAACTATAGGTGTGCAGGTGTGCCCATCGCTTAGCTACGGTTAATGCAGCTTAAATGGCTAAAGAGGATAACAAGGAAGATATATGCAACTGAAGCAGCATAGCAATAGTGTAGTGGGCAGAGCATTCGCCTTACGAGCAGACATTCCCGGTTCAAGTCCCATTGCAGCACCTTCCATTTTCCATGGCAAATCACGTCATGACTAATATTTATGTTGCATAATCCACTAAATAACATATTGTTATGAACTGGAATACTGCAGTAAATGCACATGTGAGGTGTCAGTGTCATAATGAATAAAGCAGTAGTAAGCAGGTTTAAACACCAATAAGCAGTAGTAAGCATATTTAAGCACTAGTAAGTGAGCTTAAGCCCATTTGCACGGTGGTAAGCAATGTCTACACTGGTTAAGCAATTCTGAAGCTAACTCTCTATAAGCAGATGTAACGGCAAGATAGCAGTGCATACCGTCACACAAACCCACTTACAAATGCGCAAAAGTGCCTTAATCACTCTGTATCCATTGGCCCTTGTTCTGCCCATCAACAAAATAAACAGTCATGCAGGGCTTGAACTCAGGACTCTATACAACATAGTCAACCACCAAGCTATCACAGATGTATGGAGGAATGAGGTATCAGCAAACAAGTCTTCACCATAGTAAAACCAAACTGAACCTGTGAAAGGAATCAGTATACAGACATATGTGCCTTAACCCATTGCATAATATAAATATGTGAACCGGAGTACAGCAGGAAGCCCAGAAGTCAGGTGTAATTGTAATAGAGTGTTCAAGTCCCCAATAAAAACAAGGACACCATACAGTGTATGTACACATGAATCATGGATAGCAGGCATACATATAAGGTGTAATGAATAATAAATCAATGCCAAAAAAGAATTATAATGCAAAGTGTAATGTAAGCAATGCTAACCATTGCACAGGCCAGCTTAGGAGGTGTAAGCAATGTGTAGGCCAGCTAACTCACTGTGCCCAGTGTTATACCCCTTTAAACAATGCCAACCCTAGGTAAGCTGGTTTGCCATAGCCTAGCCTTTTTAAAACCAGAAACCATATCCCAGAAAAGTCTTTCCACCAGTCTTTCTCCTTCTCTCACGTTCCCACTTCCACTATTTCTAAACTCCTGCTAAAACTCCAAACTGGCAGCACCACCCCAGACAGTTTACCTCCAGAATACCTTCAAATGTCTGCCAAATCCATCAGCTACCCCATAAGCATTCTCATAAATAGATCTATCCAAGAAGTCTATGTACCATCCATTTGGAAGAAAGCTTATATCATACCCTTACATAAAGGCGGTAATAATTCAGACATCTCAAACTTCCGCCCTATAGCCATTCTATCTCCTATTTCTAAAATAATGGAATAATGTATTCAAATTCAACTCATGGATTACCTATCCCAAAACCAACTACTTTCCACAACTTAGCATGGCTTCCACCCAGGTCATAGTACTACAACTGCTCTCCTATCCTTTCTAGACACTGTTAACCACATCCACAATGGTACACTTGTCTCCGCACTCTTTATTGATCTCTAAAGCTTTCAACACCATCTCCCATCCTCTCCTCCTTTCTAAGCTTTCACACCTTGGCTTGTCCACACCCGTCCTGAACTGGTTCATGAGTTACCTCACAAACAGACAATGATGCCCCAAATGGTTGCCCTCTTTCTCTCCTTTTCTCATTACTTCCACAGGAGTTCCCCAAGGATCCATCTTAGGCCCCCTCCTGTTCAGTATTGTTATTAATGACTTTCACTCCACTCTCACTCATGCATCTGTAGTTCAATGTGCGGATGATTCTACTATTATCTGCTCTGGTAACTCTGAAACCAAACTTCTGACCATCACCCAGAATGCTTTCTCCATTACCGAAACCTGGATGACAAATAATCACCTCACCCTCAACCCAAATAAAACAAAACTCTTGCTGTTTACGCCCCAAAAAAGTACCACCATTAATAAATTGTATTTCATCATTTTCTCCTCCAGCAAGACTGCATTAGAGGTAGTTTCCCATACTAAGTTACATGGCATAACCTTAGATGACAACTTAACCATTAACCAACATACACAACACCATCAAAAAAACACCAAAAACTTGCTACCCACTACTGACAAACACTTTTTAAACTACTCTACTAGAAAAACACTTGCCCAAACTTTTCTCCTGCCTTCTCTCCTCTACGGTGCCCCCATTATGACAAACATCCAATCATCATTAAAAAATAAAATGGAGAGCTGCTATAACAAAATTGCTAAATACGTTACTAGAGCAAAATATTCCTCCCACCACTGTCACTCTTTACAATTCCTGAACTGGCTAGAACTCCCACAAAACCTAACTTCCATACAACTAGCCACAGCACACAGATTTATCTATAATTCCTCCAAATGCTCAGCCCTGGTTTAACTTCTGACTCTTTATCAACCAAACTGTTCGCTAAGATCTGAAAATCAATCACTTATCCAAGTTAAGAGACCTAAATTCCCTGTAGGCCAATACCTTTACTCTTTCACTCTAGCTAAACTCTGAAATGTCCTTCCACTTTCTCTACGGACTATAAATAATGCCCCGTCATTCAAACAATCACTCTACTAACATCTCTCCTCTCATTGGCTATGCCCTTGCACCATCCCCAATTCCTCAGTCACCTGATTACTAACCTGACTCATCTCTCAGATACCTACACTCTTTTTCACTCTCCCTGTTGTGCACTCACCCCTAATCACGGCACAGTGTGCCTCACCCTGCCCCACGTGGTAGTACTCACCCTTAATCACAGCACAGTTTGCCACACCCTGCCTCACATGGTAGTACTCACCCTTAATCACAGCGCAGTGTGCCTCACCCTGCCTCACATGGTAGTACTCACCCCTAATCACAGCACAGTGTGCCTCACCCTGACTCACATGGTAATACGCACCCTTAATCACAGCACAGTGTGCCTCACCCTGCCTCACATGGTAGTACTCACACTTAATCACAGCACAGAGTGCCTCTCTCTACCTCACATGGTAGTACTCACCCTTAATCACAGCACAGTGTGCCTCACCCTGCCTCACATGGTAGTACTCACCCCTAATCACAGCACAGTGTGCCTCACCCTGCCTCACATGGTAGTACTCACCCTTAATCACAGCACAGTGTGCCTCACCCTGCCTCACATGGTAGTACTCACCATTAATCACAGCACAGTGTGCCTCTCCCTACCTCACATGGTAGTACTCACCATTAATCACAGCACAGTGTGCCTCACCCTGCCTCACATGGTAATACTCACCCTTAATCACAGCACAGTGTGCCTCTCCCTACCTCACATGGTAGTACTCACCCTTAATCACAGCACAGTGTGCCTCACCCTGCCTCACATGGTAGTACTCACCCTTAATCACAGCACAGTGTGCTGCACCCTGCCTCACATGGTAGTACTCACCCTTAATCACAGCACAGTGTGCCTCACCCTGCCTCACATGGTAGTACTCACCCTTAATCACAGCACAGTGTGCTGCACCCTGCCTCACATGGTAGTACTCACCCTTAATCACAGCACAGTGTGCCTCACCCTGCCTCACATGGTAGTACTCACCCTTAATCACAGCACTGTGTGCCTCTCCCTACCTCACATAGTAGTACTCACCCTTAATCACAGCACAGTGTGCCTCACCCTGCCTCACATAGTAATACTCACCCTTAATCACAGCACAGTGTGCCTCACCCTGCCTCACATGGTAGTATTCACCCCTAATCACAGTGCAGTGTGCCTCACCCTGCCTCATATGGTAGTACTCACCCTTAATCACAGCACAGTGTGCCTCACCCTGCCTCACATGGTAGTACTCACCCTTAATTACAGCACAGTGTGGCTCACCCTGCCTCACATGGTAGTACTCACCCTTAATCACAGCACAGTGTGCCTCACCCTGCCTCACATGGTAGTACTCATCCTTAATCACAGCACAGTGTGCCTCACCCTGCCTCAAATGGTGTAAGTGCAGATTACCATTTTCTGTCTGATCTACTGAATGCCTGCCAAGCACCCGAGTCTTCCGCAAAATGTTACTATACATTGCCTATGTTACTGTGTCACTTCTGACTCCAATATTATTCAATTGTATATTGTTAAATGTTGTTATTAATGCTCTAAATGATCTCTTAATTATGTACATTGGTTTTTTTTCTGTTTTTTGGAGCTTTTTTTCTATGGGCCTCCACTGAAAATGGGCTCATTTCAGCCCAGTGGACTTTTCTGGTTAACAAAAGCAAATAAATAAATAATAAATAATAAATAAGTGCTGGAAATCAGCCCTACTTAAACCCAAGAGGCGGGAATACATCTCATAACTGGTTATAGCTTCCCCTTGCAGGCACAATGGCAGTAAAGGGAGATGGTGTGCACTTTCGGGTGCAGTGCTGGTGCATTCAGGAGTCCAAGGTCATGGCAGGACTCCTTGTTAAAGACCATGCTCAGAGAATGCTGCAGGGCCAGTACCAGGGCTCCCAATATAAGGTGGAGGCCTGGGACCATCCTGCCCATGACCTCACCAGTGCCACTGGCATACCCCGAACTGGTGAGCAGGTCAGACACCACTATGCTGACCTGAAGCGGTGTACGGGGGACCTCTTGGAGGAGTGGCTCCAAGAGGCTAGAATGTCAGAGGATGTTCCAGGTGTGTGTAAGTATCACCCCAGTATGTGTGTAATAATTGCCAGCTCAGGTATATCATGGATAGATATGGCTAAATTTTCCTCTTATGTCCCCCACAGCTGCAATAGAATGGGTGATGAACCAGGAGGCCCACATCAGTTGCCTGGTGAGGTTGTGAAGTGAGGCAGGACAGTAATACTCATGCATTTACTGTCATAGGAAATAAAAATAAAAGTAGTAGTAAATTAATTGCTTGTCTAAAACTGTATTGTTCAAGGCAAGTACTGCATACACTAGAGAATATGGCAGGAAGAGTGTCATATCATTTATAAGTCAATAAAAGTGTAATAGCCTGACAAAACAGGTCTAACTGCTGGACTGCATGTGTATATCCTGGTATCATACGGTAATGTAGATATGCAATCATGTAATAGTACTGTAATATTAAGCACTGTTACCCACACCATGCACCATAAATTTAATTTGTAGGAATGCCTGTATATGTCAGGTGTAATCCCCAGAGGCCATTTAGTACAAATGAGAGACACATAGACAGTAAACAAACATTCAGACAGCAAAAACTGAATAGCACATGCAACTGAGATGGGAACTGTTGTTTTTTTAGCACAAACAGCCATGGTTCAAATCCTGCCAGTGGTAGTAGTCTGCATACAGAATCATACCCCACAACTGTACAAATGAGGCCAGAATGTCCAGCATATGTGCACATATCTGCTGCCTGTCCCTCTGTCCCCCTGGTAAGTCTGTGGGATCATCCCAGATGTTTAGCCAGCAAACAGGGAATTCAAGTGATTGTCAAACATCATGAGAACACACTTGTCACTGTAGCAACCCCCAAAACTGATAGGAGAGTAGAATTTCAAGTATGTCCTATCTACACTCCCATGTTGTCAAGCTGTGATCAGAGTGTGTACAGCAACAGAGTGAGATGTATGTGCATAATACTAATGTGTAATCCGGAACTTTGTGTGGCAACATTGAGGTAATACTAACAAACATTGTTCCTACAGGTACGTTAGATATGAACACTGTGCTGAGAAATACAGCCCATTATAACCTGTACTGGTACTGTCCACTCTGGTATTTTAGGGAATTGTGTATGTTGCAGTTTCTCTGAATAATAAAATACCATTGGTCACTGTCACCCACACTGTGCTACATAATATAACTGTGTAGGAAAGTATGTATATATGTGTGTAAGGTCACTAAAGGTGGAAGAGGGCAATATTCTAGATATGTACTGGAACACCAGCATGTGGTCAACACAAGGCCAGAGTCTGTGCAGAAAGAGTCGGATAGCTATGTGCAAAACAACAACCTGGATGTCGGGAGTATGTGTAGAAACAGTTACTGTTAACAAACATTCCCTCCACAGGTATAGCAGGTAAGAGGTGTATACTGCAGGTAAATCTGGTGCATGTGTATTGATGGTGACAGCCATATCACTGTCCAAACTTAGGCTATACGGTAGTGTAGTAAGACTTGTAAGATACAGATAACAGCACTGATTAGGAAAGCAATGTGGATTTGAGGAATATACTAGTTGTTAATTGACAACTTTCTCTCCTCCCCATCATATCTCCAAAAATAATCAACATACCCACCCCAACTGGTATGTAATGACTCTGATAATGTCCAGTTGTTTGATAAATATTGTCATGGTTCCCATCCATGTGCTATATTGAATAATTCCAACATTGGTCGCATGTTGCCATCAATGTACCTGCATGCTGTTCTCATTACCACTGTGGCCCCATATATGCATGTGTTCTGTTTGCTATGCAAATGTTCCGTATCTGGTGTGTTAACGGGAATATCTATGCATGCTGTTATACCTAACCCTGGAATGTGCTGACCATTACTAAACCACAAATGATGATGAAATCAAAACACTATAGCATGCTTGGGAAGGCTGGTCCCAGCTGACTAACCTGTCCCAACTCAGCTGGCTGTGGCACCGGGCACTAGCATGTCTGGGGCCCAACTGAGGACCTCCCTGTCTATAGGTCCTGCACCACTTTTGGGTGGAACTGCTTCAGAGGATGGGGCTCGCCCCCCCCCCCTCTGGGAGTGTGTGAGGACAGGCACCTGCCATCCAATGATAGGTCTCGGCTGTGGTGTGTAGAGAGATCAACCAGCAGTTTGGTGATGTTGTGCACCAGCTTGAGGGCTGCATGTTGTGATTAGAGAATCAGCCTGGATCTGCAACTCAGCCCCCAGCACAGCCAGCATGGGGGGCTGTGAAGGTGCAGTGGCGACTACCCATTGGTGGGGACCTCAGTCCCACTGTCACCACTAGGGGGCTTGTGGGCTTCTGATATCCCAGCACACATCCCCACCAAGGTGTTTACCCCCACATGTGTCATATACCACCCCTGTATGTGTCTTGTTAGTCTTGTCTGTTAACCTACCCATTCTACCTCCCCAAATATACCTACAACCCCTCCCCAACATCCCATTCTCACCTGAAAAACAATAAAGGGCAATCTGTTCCCATAAAAAAAAATCTTGTCCCATAAATAGCTATTCAGTTCACACACATGTCCACTGGACACATGTAATCAGGTCTAATTGGCATCACAACTTATTACTGTTGTCCTGACACCTCTCCCAGGGGTTTGAGTGTCAAAATCTACATCCAAATTCAGTGTATATGCACAGCTTTTGCTGTAGAAGAAATGGGCAGCTATGAACGTTCCCTACACCCTTCCTGCACATCCCTAGCTATTTTCCCTACTGTCTTTCCCTCTTTGTGCCCTTTTTTTCACCACTTTCCTATCAACCCCATTTTCTTTTCTTTTAAAGAAATTAGTGCGGGGGTAAGCAGCAGTACTCACTTTTAAGTAGCAGTAAGTGGGTTTAAGCCTGTTTGTGCGGGGGTAAGCAATGCCTACACAGGTTAAGCAATTTAGAAGCTAAATGAGTGTAAGACACTGTAACCAGAAGATAGCAGTGCTTAGCTCCGTGCAAACCTGCTCAAACACGTTTACAACGGCTTTAAAGTGCCTTAATCACTCTGTATCCAACAGTCCGTGTTCTGCCCAGCAACAAAATAAAAAGACTCTGCAAGGCTCGAAGCCTGAACTTTGCACATCAGTGACAAAGTGATTTACCACTAAGTCATGACAGATATACATACATGTGATGTTTCCAGAAACATATCATCCAGCCCAGTCATGCAACAGTACCGAGAATGCATGCCTACATTTAGATGTATGTGTGTGTGTGTATTATTATCCAAATAGATACAACATATCTATATATGTGTATATGTATATATATATATATATATATATATATATATATATATATATATATATATATATATATATGTATAATATATACACACACACACACACACACACACACACACACACACACACACACATATATATATATATATATATATATATATATATATATATTTATATATATATATATATATATATATATATATATATATATATATATATATATATATATTTATATATATATATATATATATATATATATATATATATATATATACATGCAAATGCCTACATCGACACATATATATGTCTGCACCTATATGACTACATATACACAGCAGGTGACATATATGTACACAGATATATACCTATGTTGGAATATACGGACATAGTTATATGTATATATATATATATATATATATATATATATAGATATATATATATATATATATATATATATATATATAAGCAGATATATACATCTATATAGGTATATATGGCCATAAATCTGTAGATAACAATGGTAGATTAACTAAAACATATATGTCCACATGCACCGTTAATGGGGTCGAGACGCCCCAAACAATGCACCCCCCCACATGCAAACATCTCCTCAGGGTGGTAAGTGCCATACCGGATGCTCATTTCTGTGAAACTCCCTCATTCATAATCCATTTCCCATCACACCCCAGTACCTCACCGTGTCGGCCCCCCTCCTTGCACCCCACCTCACCCCATGCACATACTGGCCTCCCTCCCTTAGGCTACACCACTCCTCATCTCTACCCTTCGCCACCTCCCAAGGTCCGTTCAGCTATCACTCTCTACCCAAGCTTATTCCGACTCACAGGTTGATCAGTCCACCCATGAACGAGCCCTTCTTTGCTTACCTTTGGAGACATGGACTCAGACCCAAAGAATCTACACCAAATTTTTGGATCGTCCCACCAGGGACGGACCTATCTTGGTATCAATATTAGAGTAAAGAGTGCAGCTTCCCCTAGTGGTAGCATTCTGCTAATATAGTGCAGGCAGCAGCACTTGGCTCTCATCTCTTCCAGTTCTGTGGAACCGACGAGCCATATTTGACATTCTCACAACATGAACACTTAGCATGCCCCTGGTATACACACGAGGGGTGTGTTGTTGTTTACTAGCATGCTAGCACATGCCCCCTGACTAGTGGTATTCTGTTTGCACCTGAGCACAGCCCCGACAACCTATCCCCCAGTGTCATGGAACTGAGACGGCAAGTGTGCACATGTTTTGCACACATGCCTGTATTCTACACAAACTCTTCTAGATTTACCTATTACTAATGATTCAGGTATACGGGATGCACATGACCCCTGTGTGTTTACGCATGGCACCACAATGATATTACAGACTGACAAATTTACCTTATGTAATTTCAATTCTAATGATAATGACAATGCACACAGCACCTTGCTTGACCACTGTTCACACTTTACTACTGGAAAAGAACCATGTTGTTAATTTAAGTGAACTGCTCCAACTAATGTATTTAAATGAAGTGAAAATGGTCGCTCATATTAATGTGAATTATACTATGACCCCCCCCCCCCATTAATATTCGAAAACATGCATGCTGATTGGCCAGCGTGCATGTTGTAAATCGATTTATACTAATGGAAAAAAGTCCAGTCACCCGGACTTTTTCCATTAGTATAACTCTTTTTAAAAACACTGTCTTGTTATGTTAATAGAGTTTAACATAGCGGCACAGGTTTAAAAAAAGCAACGGAGATCTCCGTTGCTTTTCTTAAAGCTGTCTCTCTATGTTAAACTCTTTTAACATAGGGACACAGTGTGTAAAAAGCAACGGAGATCTTGCTTTCTCCGTTGCTTTTTTTTTAAACCTGTCTCGCTATGTTAAATGGGTTTAACATAGCGAGACACCTTTAAAATAAGCAACGGAGATCTCTGTTGCTTATTTTAAAGCTGTCTCGCTATGTTAAATGCATTTAACATAGCGAGACAGGTTTAAAAAAAAAAGCAACAGAGAAAGCAAGATCTCCGTTGCTTTTTACTGTTTTGCTATGTTAAATAGGTTTAACATAGCGAGACAGCTTTAAAATAAGCAACAGACATCTCTGTTGTTTATTTTAAAGCTGTCTCACTATGTTAAACCCATTTAACATAGCGAAACAGTAAAAAAAGCAACGGAGATCTTGATTCCTCCGTTACTTTTGCCCACAGCTCTGATGTACTGCACAGGCATGCGCAGTACATCAGAACTGCCGCGGATGCCAGACAGCTGCAGAAGGGCAGCAAAGAGGCATTATACAATGCCATTATTTAAGAAAAGTAATTGTTTCTTTTCTTAAATAATGTCATAGTAAAATAGCAATAACCCACTTCTGGGTGTGGATAATGCTGGATTTACCCACAGTTGGCTTTGTTTGGTCCACACCAACAGTGGGTAAATCCAGCATTACCCACACCCAGGCGTGGGTTATTGCTATAATGTCTTTCTGAAGAAGTCTTGATATTAAATAAAATGAAAGCGCTAAATTACTACAAGAGTTGTTGGTGTGATTTACTTTTATTCCACTTTGAAGGCTGTTATTGTAACAAAGTTTGTTTCATAAAGAGATATTTACATATATAAATAGATATACATGTGACTACACATACACATGCAGAGATATGTACAGTAAGATACATATGTAGAAGGTGCACACAATATGGAGCAGCCACTATGCCTACAGTTAACACCTGAACAACTGGACACTGTATGGGCTACCCATACAAATGACAATTGTTGCCTGCAACCTATACCCACAGAGAGGTCAAAGGAAAAAAACACCACACACAGGTTTGCAGAAATGGAACACCTTTATTTGTGTACTATTACAGTTCTACATGCCAGGACAAAATGATTGACTTCAACAATTGGCTAAGCTTCTGGTGTCATTCTAAGGGGATCCAGTATCTGTCTGCCATGATCGATAAGCCACGATGCTTTGCCAGAGATGGCCTGCACCTGTCGCCCCTGTGATTCCGGATACTGGCTAAGGCTGTAGCCACCCCTATAGTGCCTTTTTTAGGCAAGGTCCAGTTGACAAATTCACCACTCTAACAGGTACAGGCAAGAAGAATCTGATGGTATTGCTACTCAATGCTAGAAGTCTAAACCTCAAAATGCATTCTCTCGAGGCACTCCTTAAAATGGAGAACATCGACATATGTGCAGTGACAGAGACCTGGTTCAAGGGTCCAGAGAGTACCCCTGCATTACCAGCCTATAATTCATACCACACCTTTCGGCCACCTAACCTGGATGAAACATTAAAGGTGGAGGCTTGTCCATATTCATTAAGGATATCCACACCTCCAGGCTAGTTGCTCAGCATAATGCATCCGAGATTATCCAAGTGCAACTAACTCTGGGCAAAACTGCAATCCAAATTGTAGCTTGCTACAGATCCCCCACCATGCCTCAGGTTTCACACTCCTCATTTCTTAATACACTGGAAAATATTAGAGTACAACCTAACAACCTAATAATAGGCGATTTCAACTACCCTACCATTAACTGGGAAAACTACTCATGTACCAACTCTTGTGCTCAACGTTTTCTGAAATTCATAAATTCCATTGCCATGGATCAACTTATCCACACCCCCACCAGGGGCAGTAATATCCTAGACCTGGTTATTACCAGCATGGGCAACCGGTACTCCACACCAGAGGTCACATCCGACCATAAGCTAATAACCCTAGACATCCACATCCCTCCCCCACCCCCCATTAGGGAAACCACAGTAAAAAATTTCTCCAAAGCCAACTTCACTCTTCTTAAGACAGAAGTGGCAAACTTCACAACACCCATGCTGACAGACAATAGAGGTATGACTGCTGAATCCTACACAAATGCACTTTATAAGCACTTACATGAGTGCATTGATTGTGCAATCCCTAACAGAACCAAGATGCTATCATCCAAAAAAAGGAAGCCAATCTGGTGGTCCCCTGCCATAAACAAACTCTACAACAGAAGAAAGAAACTGTTGCAAAAAAGAGTAAAATCCCACAATTGGAGAAACACCCTGGTCAGCTTCAGTAAGAAGCTGAGATCCCTCATAAAATCCTCCAAAGCTAGTTATGAAAACAAAATCGCCACTGACTCTAAAGACAACCAGAAAGCATTATATAGCTATGTCAAGAATCTCAATGGCAACATTCAGATCTGCTCTGAGTTACAGCACAATGGCACTAAATATACAGAACCAACGGATATCGCCAACATCCTGGCAGATAGGTTCAGTGCTAACTTTACCCCTCTGTCATCCCCTAAAGGGCCCATCTCTATACCAGAAGAATGCAAAGTTCCTGTAATCACGGCTGCACAGGTAAAAAACACACTATCCAAAGCCAAGAACACAGCATCCATGGGGCCTGACGACATCCCAGGCTGTGTTCTACATGAACTACAGAATGAACTGCCACCCCACCTAAGTACCATGTTCAATCATAGCCTCACCTCAGGCTATGTGCCCACTGAATGGCACACAGTGACAGTTATCCCACTCCACAAAGGGGGAGCCACCACAGACCCCAGAAACTACTGCCCCATTAGCCTAACGAGTCTGGTCTGCAAGGCTATAGAGCATATCATCATGGAACTTATAAACAATGACATTGGTAATCTCCAAACTCAGGACCCCACCCAGTTCGGGTTTGTAAAAGGCAGATCATGTCTCCTAAACCTGATAGACTTCTTTGAAGCAGTCACCAAAGCCGTAGATGAGGGTAAGGTGGTTCACACAGCCTATCTAGATCTCGCAAAGGCTTTCAACACCATCCCTCACTCTGGAATTATAGATAAACTCACTAAACTAGATATAAATCTCTATGTCACAAGATGGGTTGCCAACTGGCTCACTGACAGAACCCACACTGTGAAAGTAGCAGACTCCAAATCCAGCATCAGACCAGTGACCATTGGTTCAGTCCTGGGTCCTCTCCTGTTTGGTACCTACTTCTCTGAAGCACAGGCCAACACAGAAGGTCTTTGGCTAATGAAGTTCGCAGATGACTGCAAACTAGGAGCCATAATCAAAACTCCATAAGATGTGGACATCCTACAAAAGGGCCTCACTGAGACAGATGCCTGGTGTCAAAGGCATGGCCTCAAGCTCAATGCCAAAAAGTGCATTGTCATTCCTTTTGGTAAAAGCTCAGTACCCATGAACTACCACATAGGTGGTAGTCTACTTAACACCGAAAGTGTGATAAGAGACCTTGGGACACAGGTGGACTGTAGTCTCTCCTTTGATAATCACATCACCACAGTAGTCAGGAAATCCTTCTATGTGGCACAGCTCATCACAAAAGGTTTCTCATCCAGGAAAAAAAAGGTCATTGTTCCCCTCTACTCGTCACTCATTAGACCCATTATAGAGTACAATGCCCCTTTTGGGCATCTACAACAACTGGAAAGGCCACAGATATACCTCACAAAGAGGATTACTGGCCTCAAAGAGATGCCCTATGCATACCGTCTCAAAAAAGTTCAGCTTTACTCCATTGCATATTGCCTACTCAGAGGTGATCTCTGCCTAACACACAAAGCTATGTTAAACCCAGAGCTTTTAGACATGCTCCACTTAAAGAAATCCCAATCCCTACGAGCTACATGCTCTAGGGACCTAAACCTCATCACCACAATAAACAGAACATGCTGGAGGGATAGATTCCTGTCCCAGAGACTTCCCATATTCTGGAACAAACTACCTATCTATATCAAACAAAGCTCCTTATTAGCACTGTTCAAGAAAAATCTTGATGATTGGATGGGAGATAGGAAATTCACCCCGGGGATCACTTCTGTGGCTCTGCTCGACAGTGGCACAGGAAAATAACTTTCTTGGGTGTCAAAAGCCAGGGTACTTTTTTGGCTGGGCTTGTATAGGCTCCAGGGCCAATAGCCTAGTACCTACCTATGAACATATTGCTGTATATGTGGACATACGGATGTAGACATATATATCTATAGATGTATGTGTATCTATGTATATATATATATATATATATATATATATATATATATATATATATATATATATATATATATATATATATATATATATATACATATATATATATATATATATATATATATATATATATATATATATATATATATATATATACATATATATATATATATATATATATATATGTATATATATATAAAATTCTATATCTATAGCTATATCTACATATATAGATATGTTATATCCATTTAGATATTAACATATATACACACACACACACACACACATACATCTACATGTTGAAATACATTCCACGTAGTGTTGAATACCTGGGTTGGATGATATGTTTGTGTAAACATGACGATTATGTATATATGCCATGGCTTAGTAGTAAATCAAAAAACAAATGCTTGGTGCTGATACCCCAACCAGAGAACAACGATTGAGAAGCCACAAAAACAGAAGAACTCTGGAACGGTGCTGTTATGTATCCAAAAATTTTAATAAAACTCTGCCATAAAAAACATACAAACTTCTGAGAGGTAAGCGCTTTCGGGTGTTAACCCTTCATCAGACAAAGGTAAAATGGTGCAGAACACAATTTAAATAAGAACACAGCCAATGAACAATTAGTGAAATCAATTCAGTAAAAAACCCGCCTATTTTTTAAGGTGGGTTTAATAGAAACAACATCATTGAGCCCTGGATTCCTATGTGCCATAAACTCTAGGATCTTCCTTGACTCTGTCTGTTCTGTGTAGTGTTTTATATCACCTCCCCTCTTGTTAAGCTTTACATTGACTATGGCCCTAAAAGTAAAACAATGTGTAGGATGTTCACTAATATGTCTGAACAAAGCATTATGTGTGTCCTTGTTTCTTAAACTAGAAAGATGTTGCAATATTCTAACTTTGAACATATTATTCGTCTTGCCCACGTAAAAACATGGGCAGGACTTACAATTAGCCAGATACACTATATCCTTAGTCCTGCAAGTGGCTTTAGCTTTCAACATATAGGTCCTATTAGTAACAGGATGTATAAAAGAGACATCTTGAGAAATATAAGGGCAGGCCTTGCATCTACCACAAGGCTTACTGCCTACAGATAAAGCAGGGGTATAAGATAAACTAACATGTTCCCCACATAGAATGTCTTTTAGACTCTTATTCTTCCTATATACAAATACTGGAGTCGGCCCTACTATGGTGTTGATTCTATCATCACTAGTAAGGATGTTCCAGTTGTCCCTTATAATTCCAGTGATATCTTTTATATCACTACTATAAGTGAACATAACCTTAAATCTAGCATCCTGTTTCATTTCTCTTAGTAGTAAATCACTTTGGCAATGGTATGCAGGCTCCTGGGTTCGAGACTTGCACAGGCTGTTTATTTTGTTGCTGGGCAGAACAAGGGCTGTTGGATACAGAGTAATTAAGGCACTTTTGAGCAGTTGTAAGCAGGTTTGCCTGGGTTTGCGTAGAGGTAAGCAGTGCTAACTTCTGGTTATAGTTTCTTACACTCAGCTTTAAATTGCTTAACCTGTGTAGGCATTGCTTACCCTCACACATACAGGCTTAAACCCACTTACTACTGCTTAAAAGTGCTTATCCACTTACCACCGGGCTAATTTCTTTAAAAGGAAAGAAAAAAGGGTTGATAGGAAAGTGTTGACAAAGGGGCACGAAGCGGGTAATACAGTAGGGAAAATAGCTAGGGATGTGCAGGAAGGGTGTATGGAAGGTCCATAGCTGCCCATTTCTTCTACAGCAACATCTGTGCATCTACACTGGATTTGGAGGTAGATTTGGATACTCATACCCCTGAGAGAGGGGTGAGGACAACAATAACATGCTGTGATGCCAGTTAGACCAGATTACATGTGTCCAGTGGACACATGTGTGAAATGGACAGCTACACATGGGGCGAGGTTATTTTTTGGGAAAGATTGCCCTTTTTGTCTTTATTAAGGTGAGAGTGAGATGTTGGGGAAGGATAGTAGGTATACATGAGGAGGATGGTTTGGGAAGGATGACAGACAAGACAGACAAGACAGCATACAGGGGTGGTATATGACATGTGGGGGGGCACCTTGGATGTGGAGGGGAGTTTGGAAGTTGCAAGCCCATGAGCCCCCAAATTGAAGCAGTGGCACCGAGGTCTCCAACCATTGGCAGTCACCACTGCACCTTCATGGCCCTGATGGTGGCTGTGCTGGGGGTTGGGTAGGAGGGTCAGGCTGATGCTCTAATTGCGCGATGCGGCCCTCTGGCTGGCATAGCTGGTCTCCAAAAACCTTGCAGAGCTCACTATGTACCACAGGCCAGACCTGATCATGGGTGACAGGTTCCTGTCCACCCACGCTCACAGGGGTGGCCCAAGTCCCATCCCCTGTGGTGGTTCAACCCGTAGGTGGTGCAGGCCCAATGGATGAGGAGGTCCCAGACTGGGACACACACATGCTGGTGGCCGGTGCCATGGCCAGCTGAGGTGGGACCGATGCTTTCACTGGGACCAGCCTTCCCATACAGGCTATGTTGTTGCAGCTTTCAGACAGATATGGGTTAGTACCCACTGAGTGGTGCACAGCTACAGTTATCCCACTCCACAAGGGGGGATCCACCTTGCATCCCAGGAACTACCACCCCATCCATCTCACAATCCTGATCTGCAAGGCCATGGAATGTATTATCATGGAACTTATAAACAAAGACTTTGACAACCTTCAAACACTGGACTCCACCCAGTTTGGGTTCGTGAAGTGCAGATCTTGTCTCCTGAACCTGATTGATTTATTTGAATCAGTCTCCAGAGCCATGGATGAGGGTATGGTGGTCCACACAGCTTATCTGGACCTTACCAAGGCCTTTGACACTATCCCCCACTCTGGAATCATAGATAAACTTATTAAGCTGGGTATTAATCCCTACATCACTCAATGGATTGCCAACTGGCTTACTGACAGAATCCACACTGTAAAAGTAGCTGACTCCAAATCCATCTCCAGACAAGTGACAAGTGGAGTACCTCAGGGTTCAGTCCTAGGACTGCTCTTGTTTGGCATCTACTTCTCTGAAGTACAGGCCAACACTAAGGGACTCTGGCTAACAAAGTTCGCAGATGACTGCAAAGTGGGAGCCATTATTGAATTCCCAAATGATGTGGATACTCTACAAAAGGGCCTTAAAGAAACAGATGCTTGGTGTCAGAGCCATGGGCTCAAGCTCAATGCCATGAAATGTATAGTTATCCCCTTTGGGAAAAAAACATGTGCCCATGAATTACCACATAGGTGGCAGCACACTAAACACCAAAAGTGTGATAAGAGACTTAGGTTCTTACTAAGCAAGCTGCCCTTGCAAGCCATTTTAAGCTTAGCCAATTATCCCTTGTGAGACTCAAACCCTGCACATTGTGTTTATAAGGCAAATACTCTAACCATTAGGCTACCCTCCCAACCCAGGTGGATAATAGTCTCACCTTTGATAATCACATCACCACAACAGTCAGGAAACCTTTTCATGTGGCACGCCTCATCACTAAGGGCTTTTTATCCAGAATAAAGGAGGTCATTGTCCCACCTTACTCATCCCTCATTAGACCCATTATAGAATACAACGCCCCATTTGGTATGTACCTCTCAAGACATCTGCAACAACTGGAAAGGCCACAGAAATACCTCACTAAAATAATCACAGGCCTAAAACAGATGCCCTATGCTGACCGCCTTTAAAAACTCCAGCAATACTCTGTCGCATATCATCTACTCAGAGGTGATCTCTGCTTAACATACAAGGCCATATCAAACCCAGAGCTGTTGGACATGCTACACTTAAAGAAATCCCAATCCCTCAGAGCCACATGCTCCAGGGATCTAAAGCTTGTCATCACAATAAACAAAACATGCTGGAGGGATAGGTTCCTGACCCAAAGACTCCCCTGACTCTAGAATAGACTGCCCATACATGTCAAGCAGAGCGCTTCTTTGGCCCTCTTTAAAAGGAACCTTGATGATTGGATGGGAGAAAGGAAATTCACCCCAGGGATCACGTCAGTTACCCTGCTAGACAAGGGTCCAGGGAAGTAAATAATGTGGGAATAAATAGCCAGGGAATTGTTATGGCTAGGCTTGTATAAGCTCTAGGGCCGATAGCCTAGTAGCAACCTATGAACCTATGAACCTACAAGTAATTCTCAAAAGCATTTGCGATTAGTTATGATAGCATGCATAAATATTCCCATTAACCCAGGACACCAGTTTTGGAACAGTTGCAGACCAAGCAGAACACATGCATATGTAATGCATGCTATATATACACAGGGTGACAGACTGGTGCCTGGAGCTATGACCACTGGCCCAATATTGTCATGCTGCTGTGATAACCTCAGACAGTTACTGTCATACCAGGGTTTTTTGTGATGTATGTACAATGAGGGAAATGAAGTCAGTAACTCTCATTGCTGTCACCATGTACTGACTGCAATACTCACACTATGCTTCAGCAGTTCTCATGTGTTCTATGGGTAACACAAGAAACACTGACCTGTCTGCAGATGACCCTACAGATAGGGGTTTCATCACAAACATAGCACTGTCATGAGGGTTATTACAACATGCAGACTAGCCATAACCTCACACACCCTGTTAAACCGACTTTACTCTAAATGAACAATAGCAACACTTACATTTTGTAGTCATGTCTGGCACATCTCCCTACTGTCTGTTGACCTTTTTCCACAGTGTATGTTGTTTCAGGTAAATACCAAAGCCATCTGTAGTGATGCTTGCCAAACACCAGATGCAGGTTCTCCTCACAGTGAATGCTACGGCCCAACACTAACATGGTGCTCCTAGATATTGGAGTGTGTTTTCATGCAATTGACTATGGGAATGTTACCACATCTCCTCCACATGCAATCAGCTAGAGGAGGACTGCAAATGGTGCAGAGGCCATCAGCTGATCATGACCATCACTTACAAAACAGAAGCTGCTACCTCAGCAAAGCAGGTGTACATCTCCACATCCACCAGAGAGGGTGTGAGAGGGATAGACAGAGACAAAGTATGTTAGGGAAGGGGAAGCTGAGTAAAACCTAAGCATGTTTGTGTCACACACCTACCAGTACAGGGTTTCAAACACCTGACTGACTATGCATAGCTATCACATGTGTATGCAGTTATTGCATGTATCACATAGCTTACATGTTGGTGAGCTGTCCAGATGTATATGTTCTGGTGAGTGACATCTGCAACAAAGATATAGTTGCGATACGGTAGGTGTAGCACATGTGCCTATCCACGTGAACAGGTGTCAGTGTCAACACAGAATCACTCTCTAAGGGACTCATACACATTGCCACACTTGGCAAGGTCACAAATAAACTTCCTAACTAGTTAGTTTGCCACAATACAGTAACGCATAGATATCAGCTGGCCCACAGGGGTTATCCTGGGGTTCTATGGACAAAAGGTATGTGACACCATCTGACATTAGAGAGCATGCTTCTGTATGCCAATGGGAGTGGTACCAGGTGTGCATGTGGTTGAAAGCATCATGCACCACACACACACAGACACAGGGTGCCAGTGCTGATGTGCATGTGTGCATTGCATCATGGGTTTGTAGGCATTGGCTGTGCCACAGGGCTGTACAAGACTAGGTGAAGGGTATACCTTGGCATCAGGCCTCATGAGAATGGTCTACATTCTGGCTAAGGGGTGTAGTGTCTGGCATGACCTGTACAGGTGGGTATTGTATTCACCATCCAGTCACTTGGCTTACTATTGTGTGTGGCCAGTGCTTTGCAATGTTTGCCATGTATGTGTTCTCTACTCCATGACATGGATAGTTTCTGGGATGTGCACACGTCCCACATTCATGTACAGTGACATGTGGAAGTGTACCTGGGTTGTCTGGCCCATGTTGTGTACACAGATTATTATCATCAGATGTGCCAGTCCTGGCCTCATGTGACGGGGCCAGGTAATGGACAGCCTGTTGACCCTGCACCTGCACTGATAGCATGATACAGGTATTCCCTGGTGTCAGTGGCATCTGTCCATACAGGGCATGTGTGTTAGGAATGCTACGTCCTTTGTGGATCACATTTGATGGAACCACAGTTGTTGCAGGTGTCCAGTGGGAAACATAGTAAAGGTGTACTATCTGCAATTATGTGCCTATTGCACTGATGGACATGGTGCCATGCTCTCTGTAGTCCAGTTCAATCACACCATGGTTACTATCTGTGAACAATATGCAGGGTACTACCCACATAACAGTTGTTGCCCAGGCACGTGTATTTTATGAGACATGGGTTCAGAGTGTTCTCTGGGTAATACCAGGGTTAATTACTTTGTTCACCAGGCCTTGATATCACATCTAGAGGTATGCATTCACACCCCAGCCTCTCGGCTGATTGACATCTGCTATCCTTGTAAGGCGGACATTATGACATACATAGGGCCACCATATCTGAAAATTGCAAAACCAGCTCCTCAATGAGACCAGGTTTTGCACACTCATAGCTACCTCCACACAGGATATGAATGCCAAACACACACACACACTTTCCATGCTTGGGAATATAACTCCTACCTAACTAGCCACACTACAACATTATGCAGTTATAGCATGCACCACAGAGATTACTGGTCTATTCTTTCCCCAAAGGTGTATTTCACAGTTGATGACATCAGCACACTTGCCAAAGTGGAGCAATGGAGGTTGTAGTGTCTGTGAATGGACTCAAAAGCATTGCTTCTTACACTGACAAAGGAACAGACACACATACAAATATCCACACTTGCCACATCTGGCAATAGAACTCCTACCTAACTAGTTTATCACACTACAGCAGTATTCAGTTATGAGACACGCTACAGTGAGCACTGGACTACTACTCTCCCAAAGGTGTATTTCACAGTGGATGATCTCAGCAGACTTGTCATAGCAGGGCTATGGGGAGGGCAGTCTATGTGCATGGGCCATAACCCATTCATCTAGAGGTTGACACACCACATGCGGGAACACACAGGGTCATATTTCAGAGGTACATGTGTACAGCTGCTAGATGACTACTCCCTTGTACAGTCATGTTGCACAGCTAGCATGTGCACCACATAGTCTGTAATTCTGGCAGATACCTGTGGCTAGTATGTACAGGAAGCGACATCTGAACCACATGTGGTTGTGGCCCTTTGGTTGTGTACTGGGTGGGACAGACCTGGATGGCTCCTTGTCACAGTCATCCTCTTCCACAAATCTATGCACATCTACTTTTGGCGTATTATGGTGTGTTGTCCTTAGATATATTTCTGTATTCCTATCCACTGTGTGTGAAAAGCATGAGTGGTGCAACCTGAGGAGTGTTTGCAGTAACATCTGTGACTGCCATATATGTCTGGTCCACTGGTGTTTGCAGATATGGCCTTCATGTGTTTATAAAAAATACTGGTCAGTCCAACAAATAAGTGAAAACAGCCCCCTTGAAGGCTGAACAAAATGTGTTTAAGTGTGTGAGCATGCCCAGTATGCCCGTCTGTATTGCATGTGTAGATTGAGTCCACATAGTTTGTACTGCAGTGATGACCTTTGTGTTGTACACCTACAGGTAGCATGCTATTTCTGCAGGGTATCCGTTGATAATTTGGCATTGACTGTTACTACATTTCTGCACAGGATGGGGGGCACACCTGACTTTCTACATTTTTACACAGGATATGGGGGGGTACACCTGACTGTTACTACATTTCTACGTAGGATGGGGGCACCACTGACTATTTCTACATTTCTACACAGGACTGGGGGGGGCACACCTGACTGTTATTACATTACTACGTAGGATGGGAGGCACACCTGACTATTTATATATTTCTAAACAGGATGGGTGGGGCACACCTGACTGTTATTACATTACTACGTAGGATGGGGGTCGCACACCTGACACTTGTACACATTTGCTATGACTGGACTGGTATGTCAGGTACTCCATTCCATTCTGTATTCTTACCTATCATGCGGACAAGAGGCATACCACTGTACTACAGATCGTAGCTTTGGTTGCCCTACATATTAGTGCCTGACTTCCTACCCTTCAGAACTAATATCCCACTGTCTGACCTGCTGTAGTCTGTCTGTTTTGGCCTGGGGGGAGGTAACACATAGGCATCATTCAGAGGCCATTGCACAGGCTTTGTTTGGGTTTTCCTACACCTGTCCTGCTGGCTGAGACTGTTGTTGGGTATGTGAACCTCCCAGACTGGCATGTGTGAGTCATATGGACACACGTCACCCGGCACATTTCCTGCTGTGCGTTTTGCCACCTTGTGTAGTACTGGCTACTATGGTGACTCCAGTATGTGTTACAGATGTCATGGTGCCATTATGGGTGTCTACTTACTGCTGCCATAACATTCAGCCAACCAATTCCCTTGCAATCCATGCCATAGTTACAGGTAATGACATATTCTACTCCATTTAGCAATTGGTAGGTTGACTGACGATGGGATTGCGGATTATGCTGGAGGGCTTCCTATGTTGGATGCACATAATACGCTCCCTATACATGGTTGGCACAGGTAGTGTCATGTTTGCCATATCTTTTACTGTAGGTGTGAGTCAGAGAGAGATGTCATTCCCTGGGTCCATACTGTGTCGGTGTATGTGCTATGCGTTGTCTCTTTGCTGCGGCCTTGGCATACTGGGCATGCCTACATCTTCCCACTGGGGCAGGCTCAGGTTGTTCCTCCTCCAAGTCACTCTGTGCCTGTGCAGGCCTTGGCATTTGTGGGGGGCTGTGTGGCCCTGCCCTGTGCTGTTCCTGCTGCAGCTGTTTCCGCAGGATCATACTGTGTATCATGGCACATACTACAACAATTTGGGTACATGTAGCAGGTGAGTACTGTAAGGCTCCACCGGATGTGTCCAGGCACTGGAATCGTGACTTGAGCATCCCAAACACACATTCTATTATAAGTCTGGTCTGTGCGTGTGCCTCATTATGGCATTCTTGTTCAGGTGTGTCCATTTCTGATGGGTGTCATCAGCCACAGCTCCGGTGTGTAACCAGCATCCCCCACTAGGTGACTGTAGGGGATATCCCCATTGGCAAATCTCTGGTACAGCTGCAGCAAATGCCAAATGTGGGAACCATGATAGCTTCCAGGGCAGCCAGCACACACATTCATTGTAATGCCCTGGGCATCACAGACAACCTGGCAGCTGATGGAGGGGATGCCCCTGCTGTTGATGTAGACCCTACACTGATCACCAGGTGGTGCTTTGATGCATATGTGCATGCAGCCTATAGCACCCACTGCTTCAGGGTATTCTGCTATTTGGTGGAAGAGATGCATATTGCTGGCCAACACATCACGAGTGTTGAGGAAATATATCTGTTCACTCGCATGTGCTGACATGGCGTCCAGGAACTAGTGGAATACTCTGGATGCTGATGCCTGTGAGATCTCTATGATATCCCCAGTTGAGCTTTGGGAGGTACCTGTGGCTAGTATTCCTAGGCTTACACATACCTTGGTATACACTGGGATGGGTTCCCCTCGGTCAGTTTGGTGTGTTAGGCATGGCCGGCACAGCTCAACAATTTGCTGTAGGAGGTTCCTGTCAACCTTATAGCGCTCCACTATCTCCAGCTCATGTAGCCTCTGGTAGGTTACTCTGGGTTTGTACACCCTTCTCCGTCTCCTCACTGTGGGTTGGTTAACAGCATTCACATCCTCACCACCCTCAGCCTCTTCCACAAGTTGTTGTATGATAGCTATTGCAGCCCCTAAAAGTTTGCTGTTGTGAGTGTTAAAAGTTCCCCGCTTTTATACATCGGTGGTGTAGAGTGTGGGAAAAACCAGAGTGAAAGGTGTTTGCATGGTTTATAGTAGTGTGCTGGGCTGGTCTGCTGCCTGTGTGATTGGCTGATTCTGATACATTCCACCTGCCAGCTATGCTAGTTCTCCTTGATTACCTTCCTACTGCTGTTTTCCCTTCCTATTGCCTTTCTGTTTAAGCTCGGGGGCGCGCAATGCAAACACAGTGTTCAGATGTGCACAGAGCTGCTATTTCCTGGTTTACTTTTTTTTCCCTTTAAAACCTGGTGCATAGTGCGCACACCTGCTTAGGCAATGTAAACAGTGCTAGGCAGCCTCAGACACACCCCCTTGCTTAGCTCTGCTAAGCTAAGGGCAGACCCGAGCCACAGGGCTCCAATCCACTTACAGTATTACTGGCACACTCCCCTATGATGTTAGCTAACACCCAGGCTTGCACCAGCTATTCATGCTCTTACACTATTGGGACCTGACTAGCATGCTGAGGCAAACTGGGATTCACTATCATTCCCCTCATTTGCATAGGATTGCCTGCTAATGCATAATTACATAGGTTCATGGGTTCATACTAGGCTATCTGCCCTAGGGCATTTATAAGCCTAGCCAGAATGTGTTTGGCTTTCACCACCCATTTTAAATTTATTTTGCTATGCCCTTTTTCGAGGTTAGTATACTGAGCCTCTGTCTAACAGTGACACAGAAGTGATACCTGGGGTAAACCTACGATCTCCCATCCACTCACCAAGATTCCTCTTGAAGAGAGTCAATGAGGGTCTCTGCCTAACCTGGACTGGGATTTTATTCCAGAGTGAAGGGAACCTCTGGGTTATGAATCTGTCCCTTCAGCATGTCCTTTTTATTTCAGTGCTGAGGTTCAAGTTTCTCAAGTGCGTAGCTCGATGGGATTTGGATTTTCTGAGGTGCAGCATGTCCATTAATTCTGGGTTGGACATGGCTTTATACATCAGGCACAGATCACCTCTAACAGGCGGTATGCCACTGAGTAGAGCTGGAGTTTCCTTAACCGGGCAGCACATGGCATGTGTTTGAGCCCTTTGATCCTCTTGGTGAGGTACTTTTGGAGTCTTTCCAGTTGCTGTAGGTGTCTTGAAAGGTACATCCCAAAAGGGGCATTGTACTCAATTATGGGCCTGATGAGGGATGAGTAAAGAGGCACGATGACCTCCCCTGATCTAGATGTGAATCCCTTCATGATTAGGTGGGCTGTATAAAATGTTTTTCTAACCACTTTGGCCACGTGGTTGTCAAATGAGAGATTGCTATCAACTTGGGTCCCCAGGTCCCCAATTACTTCTTCTGTACTTAATGGATTACCACCTATGTGGTAATTTGTGGGCACTTTGTTTTTGCCAAAGGGGATGACTATACACTTTTTGGCATTTAGCTTGAGGCCGTGGCTCTGGCACAAGATGTCTGTTTCTATGAGGCCCTTTTGGAGGATGCTTGTGTCGGCTGGAGAGTCGATTATGGTGACCGGTTTGCAGTCATCTGCAAACTTGGTCAGCCACAGTCCTTCCGTGTTGGCCTGTACCTCCGAGAAATATATACCGAACAAGAGCGGTCCCAGGACTGAGCCTTGTGGGACACCACTTGTAACTGGTTTGGAGTCTGACATGGCTCCAGCAATTCTAACCATGTGGGTTCTGTCCTTGAGCCAGTTTGCAATCCATCTAGTGACATAGGGGTTTATATTTAAGCTGGTGAGCTTATCTATAATGCCCGAGTGGGGTATTGTATCGAAGGCTTTTGTGAGGTCCAGGCAGTCTGTGTGGACCACCTTCCCCTCGTCAATGGCCTTGGTGACTGTTTCAAAGAAATCAACTAGGTTTAAGAGGCAGGATCTGCCCTTGACAAAGCCGAACTGGGTAGGATTCAGTGTCTGTAAGTCCCCAATATCTTTATTTATGAGGTCCATGATGATCCTTTCCATAGCTTTGCAGACCAAGCTAGTCAGGCTTAGTCACACTGAGCCTCCCCCTTTAGCAACCACTACTCACTGGCCATGTTGTCTTCTGCCTGACATTGACTTGCATGGCAGAATAGTGATTTTAGTTAGAATGCTTATTTTAGGTTTATTTTATTATTTTCCCCTTGATCCCATTTGCTCGCCACTGCCCTATACTTAAACAGTCGAGTTTGGCAAAAAAAAATGTAATTGTTAATATTTTTTTTCTAAATACTTTTGCATGCCAATGGCCATATATTTGGAGCTGTCATTGCTCCGTTTTGTAGTTTGCAGATATGTACTCGGTTAATAACAGAGTACATTTCTGCGGTCTACACTAACCCTACACTGACAGCTTCCAGCTTCCTGGATTGCAAATTCACCTCATTTGCATGTTTTCACCTGCAAATGAGGTAATTTGCATCTGTGAGCTTTGTCTGTGCAGGATTAGTTTAAGAGCTCGCATGCACATTCCGGGAGCTCATTCCTGGATCACGCGTCAGCCATACTGCCGAAATTAGCTCTTAAGCTAATTCTGCACGGTTTCGGCAGCTTACTGAATCCAGCGGATTTTGTTTATGCCTTGTATTGTTTTTGTGAGAAACATCTGAGGAAGTTCCAGTTTTTGCATGTGCCTGGTCAGGTACATACCAAAGAGAGTCTTATACTCAATGATGGGTCTGAGGATGTCCAAGTACAGTAGCATGATGAATTTCCTTGACCTAGATGCCACATCCTTACTTATAAGTTAAGTGACATAGAACAACTTTCTTACCACCTTAGACAGATGTTGGTCAAAAGCCTAGTTACCATTTACATAAGTCCCCAGGTCCCTGCCTACTGTTTACTTGAAATTTGCTGTGCTGGAAGGTCTGTCAATTTGGCATTGCCTACAAAAGGCTCTATGGGAGAGCACAATGTTTTAGCCAATATTCAAAAGCTTAGCGGGATAGGTGCAGACCATCTTTGACAAAGCAATGTGGTTTGTTAACTACTTCCTCCTATGCTGACAAATATTGTACCCCCATAGAATGATACCAAAAACATTTTAAATTATTAAAGGCCATCATGTTCTGTTCATAAAGTGGCAAGATCATTGGTGATGGTAATGTGCTGCTCAATGCATTGTGACATCACCCTCAGTGATACATTGTATCATTATATCATACTCAGTGATACATTGTATCATTGTATCATCCTCAGTGATGCATTGTATCATTGTATCATCCTCGGTGATGGTAATGTGCTGCTCAGTGCTAGGCACATACCAGACTGAAACACATAGTCTGAGAGCTCCATGATGTCTCTGTTCATATAGTCTCTGGAGGTACATCTCAGGTCATTTACACCTATAGTACATGAAGTATGACTGAATCACATTCCGTACTTATGGTGCAATAACTTGAGTGCGGGTATAACTCGGTGAATACTGGGCCCTGACAGACAACTGACCATTATTTTCTCCTTGTTCACTCTGGGGAGTGGGACATCAGAATATCAAACAATGGAGTCCCCCATGACTAGAGTTCTGGGTAGTGTATTGGCTTGCCTTATGAACTTGGCACTTGAGGGTCATCTGGGTCTAGCTGTATGTGCAGTGTTACATGTTGTTTCTGTTGAGCTTTTTCAGGTTGACTGAGGATAATTTTTGCAGGCGGAATGTCTCGGAGGTCTTTGACTCATAGGTTCATAGGTATATACTATGGTCATTATCATAAGGGCCTTTATAAGCCTAGCCATGTAACCCAACCCAATTCTGTCCCCTTGCAACATGTGTCTAAATTGGTAGGGTATGTTAGTTAGGGGGTTGCTAAAAAGATATTTGGGGGTATGTTACCTAGGGAATGTTTACCATTTAGTATTTGGGAGAATAGCAGTTAAGTTCCTCAGCAGAAGTAGGTTTATGTGTGAAGTGTGTACTGTGTGTGGTGGGTTTATGTGTCTGTGACAACCAGATTGTTATTATGAGTGTTTGTATGAGAGAGTTGTTCCTCCAGAGACATTCCCCCGGATTCATGAAGCTCGGCGCAAGGCCGGTCTAAGGCTTGCGCTGGCCGTGCAGCATATAAATGGCATAGCAGCACCACATGCATAGTAATGAGTGTGCGCTGCAACCACAACCACGTGCATACAGCACGTGCGTGAGTCCAGGGAGCGTAACTAGGTTGCGCTCGGAGGCGTGGCCAAGTCGGCTGTCGATGAGCAACCTAAAGTGCTGAATATTACAGCCCGCCTGCAATAGTAACCGCACCTATCAGTGTCCGTGGATAATAAAATGTATGAAAAGTATGCTACACATTACCCGTCCACACAAAATGGAGAACCAAACATAAATGCACGAAATACAAAATGTTCCCGCTCATGGAACAAATGATACTTAGAATAGTGTGTCCGTTATGTAGCGCACTGTCAGCAGTCATACCTAGTGGAGGTGTAGTGCACCATGTCAGCGCGCCGCAAATACACACGACTAGCCCCATGGGCATGGTCACCAGCAGTCCCACAGTGGTAGTGATAGTACACAGCTGGGCAGTCGTGGCCATATAACAACCATAAAGAAATTAGACATCCCAAATTGCATCCCAAACACACACAAACATATGTATAGTAAAATGTGGCATACACAGCAACTTAACCATCACATACACATAGGATGGCATATGCCGAATCGGAATATCCACAAGCAGAACCCATGCATGCAAATGGAATACACAACAACCCCTTTATAGCACGTAACCTGCATCCATGTCCGAATGTCCACCTAATCCAGCTATCAGCCTTGTGCAGCTGTACACCTACACAGAGCGGGTATACCCCATATGTAGTAGGAAGTAATGTCCTAGGCAGTGACAGGCTTGCAAATATGTACCCCACATATGTCAACATCCCATCCCAGGTACTGAAATCCAAATGGCTGCACGTGAATGTGTCTGCAAAATGTGTACATCCCGCGTGTGGTTACTGACCTGTCGAAACCCCATAGGTGTTCACACGCCACGGTGTCCATAACTGTACACATCTGGACAAAGCATTATGTGTAGCCACGGTACTGATGAGTACCTATGCAGACATGCAAAACATAATACACAGGGTGGAACAGCTGTCCACCATGCAGGTCACCCCACCAGGGTTGCCACATGTACAGATTGTCAAGGTGGGACATCCCTTGTAGATATGTGTGAATTTGCATGATAAAACATACCCACGGCCAATGCAAAGGATAGAATAACACGTATATGCCAGAATAAAAGGTTATTGCATAGCATGTGAATAGCTTAAGCTATCCAATATAATAGTCATGTGTACCAGATACAAAATGCCTGTAACATGCAAGTAGTAACGAAGGTAAGAAATATACTACTGTGTTAATATCACAGGACATATGGCACGTGTCAAGTGTTGACGCAGGTCACAAATGTCCAAAATGGGGCCTCCCCCGCAAAGAGGAACAAGTGCTAACCCTTCCCCCCACTGAAGTATCGTCAGTATAAATACAACCCAATCACACACCAACACCACCGTCCAACCTATGACAGCAACAAAAGCTGGACAAAGACTAACACGATGTGTGGACAAATAGGGACACATGTAATCAGTGCTCTCACAACCTTCTACAGTTCACTGAATAATAGTATGTACATACGCACAAAATGCTGTGAAGGATGTGGGGTAGTCCCCAGTATTACAGAGGTCCGTACACATATATACTGTAACCAACCGTCACATATGTTCACTGTAACACAGCATACCTGCAGGTAATACATCATTCAATCATGTGCTACATAAATATCCACATATGAATGACTACAGGGAATAGTCAAATGTGAATGGGAACAACACACACCATGGAATATGTATGATAAACAGCACCACCCACATCATTTTATGCCAACAGCATAAGCTACTGTCATTTGTCCAAACACCCGTGTCTGTAAACACAGACTGAATATTAAAAATGGACAAACCATGTCCATGTGCCTCGTCTGACATTCGTACATGGTGAGGGCAGTTCTGTACACTAGGCGCACAAGACAAAACCCAGAGCACCACAGGAACACCCTGACAATTAAAGACCTGTATGTGTCGGGACTATAAGCCTTTGTGTTCTGAATATCCCTGCGGTTACGCCATATGCAGCCTGGGTCCAGAGCATTAGGGAATAGGGAATGTGTAACATGTATCACAGTTTTCCCAGCAGGAGAATGGATGCCTGTGACGTAAGTGAGTGCGGGGGGGGATATGTTAATGTAGCTATGTACCATGGGTATACATATAAATGAGACAGAACACCAAACTTGTAGTGGTCACAGCAACCGGCCAACGTGAATGCAGTCCCGTTTGAATTACGAGTATAGAACATATAAATGTGAACGTGTAATTAATGCGTCTGTGCCGTAAAGACAGTTACATATGTAAAGGTGAAAGTGTGTTTCGCATACGTCTGTTAACCGGATCAGAGATATGTTACTAGTACTGTCACAACTAATACAGGCCACGTAAGCACAAAGACTCAGTAAACGTATGTAACCCAGAATAAGGATATGCATGTGCGCCTGCGCGTAACCCACAATAAGGAAATGCAAGTGCACCTGTGCGTGTGTGATCCGCTCACAGCAGAGTAAATCAATGCTGTTTCCCCCACGTTAGTTATACATGTCTCAATCCCTGTTGTGATCGATGCAAAACACGTAACAGCCGCAAATACGAATCAGCTGTACATGCAATAGAATCAGGTACAAGGGTGATGACACATGTGTCCATGAAATGCATGACGTATGAACTGATATCCCTAGAGTGGGGAGTGCATATAAGTGTGTCCATATCTCAGTACCGCACACATTAACCATGTGTAATGTGTACCGTAGAGGGTTGTCAGGCATGGGAACCTGGGTATGCAGAAATGGGCCTAGGTGTTGTTTGGCAGAGAATTAGAGCCGCCCGTGGGAGGGATGTGGGTATAGCACATGCCTTTATTCTCAATAATGGTGCAAAGTATCCACTGGATAATGCGGAAAGCAATTTGGAAATATGTACAGCCCTATATCAGTGTCATGTAGGCGATTCCCATGTATGGACATGCGTACGACCTAGATGGTACCCATAACTAGAAAACTGTCAGAATAACACAGCTGCAGTAAGGCATAGTACAGGAAATACAGATAGGGACTATATTATATATACCCCATGCAAAGTCAGACCGTTGTGCGAATACTGGCGTAGCCATGAATACGGATGTTATGAGGACTATACATGCACTATAATATGGGCATTTTAGTTAAAACACAACATGGATGACGCAGATTTTCTTGAAGTAACTCTTTATTAATGGGTGGAATCTATAACATAGTTTAACTAAATTAACAAGCAGTAGGGGAAATATAAGATTACTAATCATGCAATGGAAATATCAGTCACTATTACCTACCGCACAGTCCGTAATGCCTAGACAGCAATTAGCTAGAAAGGCACATCACTATGTGAAATGTAACAAGGGCAAAGGGCAAATGTCAGGGTGTTTACACATAATGAGAACAGGTCAAGCGTATGTAGGAGCTAACCTGTCCAAAATACATGTACTGAACTACTGATACTATGCGGACAGCTGAGAAGAAAGACAGCAGGACAAATGGGAAAACATGTATAAGTCATACCCCGGAAAATGTGAATGACAACGTATGCCCTGCGAATGTCAATGTGGAAGGTCATTAGACACAAAGGTAAAGTGTCCCCCAGGGTGTCATGAAGTGTCAACATAACAATGTCCAGACCCCCATAGTCGTATGTGAGCCCCGCCACTGACAGAAAGCGCAAATACGATGCACACATATGGCACATGAAAGAACAATTAGTGTGGATAATCAGATGTAGACCTATGTGAGGAATACAACTGTCTGTGTGGGTGTGTCCTGCAAATACAAAGTAATGGCATGTGGGCTGTCATGCCGCCATACACTGTGTGTATTGTAGTCAGAAAGTTGGTATGTTGTATCAGACACATACTCTGCACATACTCTGCAACTGTACTGCCTCTATGGACCCTGGTAATTACCGCCCCATAAGCTTAACAAGCCTGGTCTGCAAAGCTATGGAGAGGATCATAATGGAACTCATAAACAAAGACATAGGGGACTTGCAGACATTGGACCCGACCCAGTTTGGCTTTGTCAAGGGCAGATCATGCCTTTTGAACTTGGTCGACTTCTTCGAAACAGTCACCAAGGCCATTGATGAGGGAAAGACAGTCCATACAGCCTACCTTGACCTTGCAAAAGCTTTCGACACAATACCCCACTCAGGTATTATAGAGAAACTTACCAGCTTAAATGTAAACCCATATGTCACAAGATGGGTTGCAAACTGGCTAAAGGACAGAACCCACAGGGTTAGAGTAGCTGGCGCCATGTCAGACTCCAAGCCGGTCACAAGTGGTGTCCCACAAGGCTCAGTCCTTGGCCCCCTGTTGTTCGGCATCTACTTCTCAGAAGTACAGGCTAACATAGGAGGACTATGGCTGACAAAGTTTGCAGATGACTGCAAACTGGGAGCCATAGTGGAAAGTACATCGGACACAGATATCCTTCAGAGGGTCTCATGGAAACTGATAGCTGGTGCCAGAGCCATGGCCTGAAGTTAAATGCCAAAAATGTATAGTCATACCCTTCGGGAAAAACAAGGTAACCCCAAGCTACCATATAGGTGGCAATCCACTAAGCACAGAAGAGGTTATCAGGGACCTGGGGACCCAGGTTGACAGTGGCCTTTCTTTTGACACTCACATTGCTAAAGTGGTTAGAAAAACCTTCTACATTGCCCACCTGATCATGAAGGGATTCACATCCAGATCAAGTGAGGTCATTGTTCCCCTGTACTCTTCACTTATCAGACCAATGATCGAGTACAATGCCCCATTCGGGATGTATCTCACCCAACACCTGCAGCAATTGGAGAGACCCCAAAAGTTCCTCACCAAAAGGATTAAGGGACTCCAAAATTTGTCATATGCTGCCAGACTGAAGAAACTCCAGCTCTATTCAGTCACATACCATCTGCTCAGAGGTGACCTGTGCCTGACATACAAGGCCATGTCCAACCCGGAATTAATGGACATGCTCCACCTCAAAAAATCCAAATCTACCAGATCCACTAGAGCAAGCAATAGGACATGCTGGAGGGATAGATTTGTCACCCAGAGACTCCCTATGTTGTGGAATAAAATCCCGGTCCATGTGAGGCAGAGCACCTCGCTGGCTCTGTTCAAGAGAAATCTTGACCGGTGGATGGGAGATCGTATGTTTACCCCGGGAATCATCTCTGTGTCACTGCTGGACAGAGGCACAACAAACTAATGGGCACAGTATTTTTTAACATAAGGGGTGGCGTAAGCCACAAAAACTCTGGGCTAGGCTTATAAATGCCTTAGGGCAGATAGTCTAGTATAAACCTATGAACCTATGAACCTATGTACGCAGACTGTGTAGAGTTATGCCTCATATGTTTGCTGTGTTCCACGTAACAGTAACAGTCTGGCACTCTCATGATAACTGAAGACAGGAAACAATGACAAACATGTGATGAAGACACCAAATCAGACAGAAATGACATACTCATGCAAAACATATCATTGTGCTAACTATCAATGTTTGTAAGAGCAACATGTCAATACTGACCCTGAGTGTCCCACTATCACATAAGGCCTTGTCCAGATATATGCTCCGTGAGGTGGAGTGTTATGAACAGAAACAGATACATGTGTGTGGAAACATTATTATCCACTGCAAGATGATGAAATGTGCTGCAGTAAGAAGTGCAGTACTGTCCGCAGGTATGTGCGGATATGTAAAATTAAACAGCAGTCTACATGAATTACCTATATTGGCGACACCTGTAAAGATGATTATAGTGGGACATACATACGACCATGCACACAGCACAGACAGACATACACACATCATAAACAGGCAATGATACACGAAGGCTCTGGCATGTACGAGTACAGTGACAGTACAGCAAGGATAGCTGTCTGCCAAGATATACAGCAGATGTCTTTAAGGGCGTGTAACACCTCCTGGAACATGGACGTTGCATGGACAATGTTTGGATTTGCATATGCGATACATGGAACAGACAGCTGTCCATGCAAGAGCAGCAGTATGGACATAAAATATGTATATATAAATACATCGAGAGAGATACAGACAGACACATGTGGCAAGGCTGGTAGTGGAACCTACACATTACAACCCTATCCCACCACAGCATGATGCACGTAGAGAACATGCTACAGCGGTTGCTAAACACAGCAGACACACAGGCATTCCACTAGGTGCATCTCAACATCCGCAAACGCAGAGATGTCAGCAGGATATATGTGTGTTGCGAAGCGTCTAAAACCATAACCTACAAACCCATGCGGCCGGGAGCATAGACACACACACACATCTGGCAGGCATAGGAATCGACCTTACACCTACTTACCCTATCGCACTACAGTATGACACAATTACAGAATGCACTACTCAGATTACTGAACACAGCACTGTCAGAGGCATACTTCTAGGTGGGTGACATCATCCGCAAAGGAATAGACGCCGATAGCAAATGTATGTGTTGTGAGGCGTCTAAAAGCATTACTGTCTCCTAAGGCAGCTGGAAACACACATACACTTGGAAGGGCCGGGAGTTGAACCTACACCTACCTACATGAACACACTACAGCATGATGCATTTACAGAACGCGCTACCGAGATTACTGAACATAGCACTGTCAGAGGCATACTTCTAGGTGGGTGACATCATCCGCAAAGGAATAGACGCTGATAGCAAATGTATGTGTTGTGAGGCATCTAAAAGCATTACTGTCTCCCAAGGCAGCTGTAAACACACACACACACACACACACACTTGGAAGGGCCGGGAGTTGAACCTACACCTACCTACATGAACACACTACAGCATGATGCATTTACAGAACACGCTACCGAGATTACTGAACACAGCACGGCAGAGGCATACTTCTAGGTGGGTGACATCATCCGCAAAGGAATAGACGCTGATAGCAAATGTATGTGTTGTGAGGCATCTAAAAGCATTACTGTATCCCAAGGCAGCTGGAAACACACACACACTTGGAAGGGCCGGGAGTTGAACCTACACCTACCTACATGAACACACTACTGCATGATGCATTTACAGAACGTGCTACAGAGATTACTGAGCACAGCAGTCTCAGAGGCATACTTCTAGGTGGGTGATATCATCCGCAAAGGCAAGAATGCCGATAGGGAATTATTACAGAGTGAGCAGTCACACAGCATGTTACTATCCCAAGGTGGACGTACAGTAACACGGCAGTGCTGCACTCGGGCATACTAACTATCTACAGAGCACTACATCACAAAATGGATACGGGATGCACCACAGACAGTACACCCTTCGAGAGAGCAACCAGTGTGTTTGATGTAGGCATCCATTGTGGCATAGCAAATTTATATCATTTGCCTGGATGGCCACCATGGCTATACAGGATGTCAATGGCCATGGCCACATGCCTAGTATCAGACGTCGGTGTTGAATGTACAGTGTGTCCATGAATGGCATACTGGGCATGCTCACACACGTAGCATTTGCAGAGTGCAAACATGCATACACATGGAGTGTAATCATGGGAGGGCAGAGTGTGGAATGTACTGTGTGTCCACTTACACAACAGCAAACTGGGCATGCTCACACACTTAGCAGTTGCAAAGGGGAAACATGCATGCACACGGGGTATAATCACGGAAGGGCGCAGTGTGCAATGTACTGTGTGTCCATCTACGCAACTGCTTACTGGGCATGCTCACACACTTAGCATTTGCTAAGTGCCGTCCAGCATACAGATGGAGTATACACACAGAAGGTCACAGTAAGGTAAAACTGTCCACATGCACAGGGTGGTCACACATGCAGTTACTTGTACACACAGATGACATCACAGATGTCATGGGTGCAGGTCACACATGTACACACTGCAGTGTACACTGTAGCTGTCATGCCAGCACCATGTCATCAGGGCAGCAGTAAGACTCACGGTCCAACAACAGCATGTGACATATGTCCACGGGTCTGTACAGCAGTGTACACCAGTTGTGCAGAGTACACATGTACTAACAATGATCCAACATGTGTGATGTAGTCCACTTATATCAGTATACATGGACAGGTCGGCTCCACACATACCACGGCCCTGACACGGCTGTGACACATGACTGCTGCCGTACAACAATGAACATACGTCTGGATATGTCATACATGTGATTGTCTGGATGTGTGCATGGACTGCACAAATGACACATACAAAGCCTTTAATGTACCACATGCATAACACTGGCGTACTCAGTGCTACACACACAAATGGAAGGTGGACCCATGTCTGTGGAATGCTCCCATTACAGGGTGTAGCAGTGTTGACTGGGACACATACCCTTGTATTGTTTGCCTGTGACAGCTGTGATATCATACCACAGTCCATGTTTTATGTATGTCAACACATATGTCCAAAAGTAGCAATGCATACAAACATGGCAACAGGAGACACATGTGACATGTGTACTGTGCATGGAGCAGCCATGCATGAGCAGTGGCTGATGTCCATAACATAGTTGCACCAACCTACCACATGCATACCCATCATAGGGACCGTTATACGGTGGCATACAAACAGCACGTATGGAGGTATGTGTGTACATAATGTGTTTAAACACCTGTCTACATGCATGTGTGCAGGTGGTGGCTCACAGTTGTGTCACACACCATACTACCCTGCCATGTGCATACAGTATGCTATGTCGCTGTTACGTGACAGTGCTGACATAATGCATACACAGCGGTCAGGTGTTATCAACTGTATATCACATGGCAACTGTAACACCTACCACCTCCTATGTGCATATATCAGCACATCTGCCGGATACAGTGTTGGTACACATAATACACTACACACCGCTGCATGCCTGTCACACGTATCATATGGCGGGTGTAGTATTCCCAGCACTGACATGTGTGCATGAATGTGTGTCCATGTATGCCACATATCGGGGGAAATATATCCCACTTGCTACACATCCCTGTACACCATAGTAGAGATCTCTACATACCTCAGTGTGGGGAGCATGAATATGGATGGTGCAGTACATCCAACAAGTTGGCTCTCTGTCTACACATGTGTGGTCACCACAATGTGTGTGTGTCTATATGTTTGTATGTCTGCTGCTTGGTGTGAGGGTGTATGCTAATATACTGTTGTGAAAGAACACTAACCACACATGGTGACTATCCCATACTGGTGCTGCATTGCACAACCCTGTTGATGCCATAGGTGCCAGCCATACTGGCTACCTGTGCATGTCCCCTCCCTGTGACATGGCGTGTGGGTGCATAGTATTGTGAGGGTGCTGACCACACAAGCAGGTGTCCCCATCTGCACACTATGGGGTGTGTGTCATAGTGGTGTACACCCCGTGATTGTGACCATGTTCCTGTACTGTTACAGAGTCCTACTGCTGCACAGTGTGGCCCACAGCTGACAGGTGACACCTCAAATCATTGGCCATCATGCTGTGTACAACACCTGCACCATGTCACCATACCTGTAGTGTGTCCTGCTATGTATGTGACGTCTCTGTCCAGTGTAGCCAGTGTCACCGACCACATGAGTCAGATGCAGTATATGTGCAGACATGTGTGTCATGTAGGTGTCCAGTCAGGTTGAGGGTACATGTAGCATGCTGATATTGCCAGATGTGCCTGTGAGTAATCCACAGCTACACGTGGGGGACCGATAACAGTGCTCCCTGTAGGCACATGTGAGTACACCATAGGAGGGATTCAGGGTATCAGAACCAATATGGTGCTACACATGTAACCGTCACACATACCGTGAACACATCACAATGCATGCTGCACCTGCACTACATGGTATGACTGCTGCATGTTGACAGTACACAACCCATGTCACATACGCGTCTGTCAGTATTCATACACAACCACTGCAACATACACATCCCACGCTATGCATACACAGGTATCACATACACCTCTCACTATCCTGTCCACCCTGTGCATCAGAATATATTTGCATAACCCTGCACCGATGGTGTGGATGACAGGGATGCGGCAGAGGCTTCATCATATGCACAGGGTGATATGTTTGCCAGGGGCATAGGCTGCACCAATGGATAACATCATGTGTGTGTGTAAGGGCCGGTGAGTTTACTGGACATGTCTGTGCAGAATGCATGTGGATGTGGTGGAGCCCTACAGTTGTGTCAGCTGTGTGTGGGTATGTGTGTACACAGTTCAGCCATATGTGATGCCTACACAGGGTATAATTGACAGCCCCAGACTGTACAGTGCAGGTTGTACAGCTCACTGTGTCTGACCACGGCCATGTGACCTGTGCCTGCCTGGGGTTGCACGGGCACTACCAGGTGGAGGTACAGAGTGACTACTGTCTGATGACACATGTCCGCTGGAAACGTGTCCACAATGGGACCGGCCAGGGCCATGTCCCCGTGGCTTGCTGTGCCCTGGTGTGGACAGTGCAGCACCAGCAGCACTGCTACTGCTACTGCTACCGGCACTAGGTGAGTGGGCATGAGAGGTGGCACGCACACGTCGACCTACACTAGGTGGTGTTGCTGGCCTACACCCACGTGTCCTATGCCTCACCCCTACCAGGTGTACCAGCACAGACAGCTCACGCTCGCGGATTGCCATGCCTCGGTTGAGGATTCCATCCATTTCACCTAATCGCCTATCCAGTACATTAGCAATCTGCTGTTGAGCATTTGCCAATGACTGGATGTTGTCATTTAGGGTACGGATTGCAGCCCTCTGCAGCCTCTGCCCTTCTTGGTTCTGCCGTTCTGCACATGCCTGTGCTGCCATTACAGTCTGGAACATGCATCTGGTGGTACCAGCTGCTGTGCTCTGTACTGCAGGTGCATGTCTGCCAGAGGTCCTCCTATGAGCAGCACCAGCCACATGCCTGTGTGGCACATCACCAGTCATTACACTGGAAACATGGTGTGTAGTCACACCTTCTGTAGCCACCACACATTCCTGTTCAATGCCAACAGACGCTGACTGTCCTTCCTCTATGGGCAACGGTGATGTGGTATGTGTTGGCATCAGAACTGTGTGCGGGGAAGAGGGGGACATAGGTGGGATGGTAACCAATGGCACAGATTCAGCCCCTGATAACCCTGCCTGTACCTCATGCATATGGTCATCACCGCTAGTATCTGTGGGGACACTAACATCAGATGGACCGCAGGAGGGTAACGCACCTACACCACCTGTGAATGCAAAGAAATACTGTACTACATCAAGCAGGTGTCATATCAGTAGTCATGCAGTACACACAATCATGGTAGTGTGCATGCATCACCGTGATACACCATGTGGCCACAAACAGGTTAACAGTACACATGGCTGACGTTACCTTGACATGTAATCTGCTGACATGTGCAGTAACATGTATACATGTTTGACACAATGGTGTCCTGACACATGAATAGCATCATAATGGGCTTCACAGTGCAGTGTTGTGTGCACAGCCTACAGATAGAATGCATGTGTAGTAAATGTGCATGTGCATGTGAGGTTAGTGTGTGCCATCTACATAGCTATACAGTGTGGAGAACAGGCACTGTGCCATTGCATGGCAACATGACGCATGTATGTTGCTGTCCAATGCATAACATGGACGCATTGCATTGCCATGACTGCAACACAGTCATGCTGTTCCACAGATCGTATATGGCAGACATCAGTGACACCTCCGGTAGCTGCAGACAGGCATTCCGGTTGTCCGGTGTAACACATCAAATGTACAAGTGGTCCACTACGGCCATGATTGGACTTTGTGTGGACAATGTGCAACGGGGTCTATCCACATCAGAAGTACTGTGTGGCAACATGTCTGTGGCTATCACCCATGGCCATGTGTGAACGTGTCTTGGACAATTGTGTGTGATGGGCATCTTGTACACATGTCTGTGTTGTCCCATGTGACATACACCCATACATGTCAGAGTTGTCACAATCCACAGGGCTATGCAGACAACAGTTTGGATGTTTGTTATGTCGGGTGTATGTCATGTGATGGTGTGACAATATTGCAGACAGACCACATGGTTGGGACATGTCGGGTGGTGTGTCACAATGTGTGCACACAATGCAGGGGCATATGTCACAATGGTGACACCTGTGGGCTGCCCGTATCACAGCTCACTCTGTGATACTGTGTGCGTACCACAAATGTAGTTCCAATGCATACTACATATGCATCCATTGTAGAACACCTCCACCGTTGTATGCACAGCTGACCACACATCACATTAACAGGTACTGTGGTTTCATGCCGGTGTATAATAACGGTTGTATCTATTGCACATGGGTGGCATGTGTGTATGTCTGGTGGTGCAACCTGTATATCGTGACTGGAACAAAATGCAGGTGTGCAAGTTATAACTGGCCACATGGCAAATAACTCTACACTGTAACATGCCTGATACTGACAACAGCCTCACCTGCGACAGACCCATGTCTGTGCGACACGCCAGAGGTACCTGTATAGGGGTGAAAGAACAGTAGAAACATTATCCATGACTGTATGACACTCACAGGTTGCACTGTGCATGTGAACACATTTACCTGTGTGATAGCATATGGTATGCACATGTGTGCATACACAACATAGCATACTGTAGTATGCAAATTGTGTGCCCATATACCTGGCATGTTTTGTTACTTTACATGATGTACAGTGACACCTGCAACTACATTGGATATCATACTCATATATGCAGTACTGACTTACCAGGCAACTCCAGGCTCATTGGTTGGGAGACACCCACCTCCACGATGGCTGCTAGTGTTTCCGCATGCTGTTCCCTTGGTGTCCCCAGACTGGCCAGTAGCTCCTCTGTGTGTGTGAGTGGGGGCTGGGTTGGTGGCCCACCACCTGTTCCACCTTGTTGTCTGGCGATTGCAGTGGCACGTTGTTTTGCATGCCGTATCAGGTCCGTGCAGTGTCTACGTACCTGCTGATAGGTGCAGTTGTTGCCACCCACATCATTCACCCTCCTGCGTATATCCTGCCACAGGTCATCCCGCTGCTGAGCATGCTGGGGCACATGGCTGAACAGCACGTCATAGTTGTCATGGAGCAATGGAATTATTACATCATCTTCCTGGCGGCTGAAGGCTGGGAGTCATGAACGTGGCATTATCTGTAAGACATAATGATGGTGACAGGTCACATTCTCACTGATGTACTGGCATACCGCTGAACATACATTGCTATGACATCTACTACATCTGCACAGTAATCTTTGAAAAGCATCATGACACTGACACGGCTGACGTGTTTCTGTCACACCTGTCACACCCTTATGCAGTGGATATCATATATCTCTGTGTCAACTCATTACAGTGTACATACTCCATGTAGATGGTATCTTGCTGTGGCCATGTGTACTTGCCTGCACCTGTGTTCTTACCAATCTGCACTTGGCTCGATGTGTCCACAGTACTACTGTTCACCTGGATGCTGTGTATATGTCACATAGCAACACAGACGCAGCCGTTATGGACTTCAGCAGTGACAATGCACACATACACATGGACACCTGTACATGCATGTGTTTTGCCATATACATCTACTCAGCACTGTACGGGTGTTGAACATCCTGCCATGGCTCGCCTGTATTGCACATGTGATACACATGGGACAATGGCTATTCATACGACATTTGCAGGGATGGTCATCAAACATAGCATGTGCGTGCACGTTTTACATGCTGTCACACAGCAATTGTGACAACACAAGGTGCATCAGTGCCACATTACTGATCCGGTCAGTTGATAGTGCATGTACCATGTGGCCATCACACCATGTATGACTGTGATGACACGTGCAGCCTTGATGGACAGGGTTGCATGGTATGGCAGGGTATATCACATATATGGCACAGGGATGTGTCCAGCCTGTGGAAAACCAGTATTAGGACGGTGGCTGTCCATGACATATGTCATTTATATAGGTATATGGACGTGTAGCATGTCCATCATCATGGTGTAGACAATGTCCTTCTGCAAGGTAGGCAGCATGCTGCATGGTGGGAGTGTGTATTGTGCATGCTGGTATCACACATCCATGCATAAACATTACCCCTTACAGGTGCTATGTGCTGTAATATTGTTCAACACAGTGCTGCATATGGCCGCACGGTGATCTCCCTTGCACATGGATGGTACCCTGACCTGACATGGGTACCTCATATGACTACCTCCGGTGCCTGGAGTCATCACCATGTCGGTGTGCACCGCACAGCACCATCCCTTCCACAGTGACCATGGTGTTGACCACAGCCTAGGTATTCATTTATGGGGACGGGGATGTTCACATAGCGGTGACAATGCTGGTATCATCCATCAGACCATACACTTATGACACACACCTCACACACACAGCCCATTCTGTATGTTGTTCACAACACTGACACAGCTATACTGCTAGGTCAGGTCCATTCCCAGCCGTAAATACACAGATGCATAACATTTCTCTCTGTGGCATGGTCTACAATGACAGTGGGGTTCAACACATACCCTGTTCGACTGTAGCTGGCGCTGATGTTCTGTGCACATGTCAACACATTAACCCTGTTCTACTGTAGCCAGCAGTGATGTGCTGTGCACATGTCACTCTTGCACATTTTGTTGTTGTCTGTCTGTCAACAGGCCACTGGTGGAACATGCAAAGGTATTTGTAATCAAATATACATGCCGCCCTGTACAGCTGTACTGCTAACATCTCAAGTGCTAATGTGTCATGGACATGCACACCTTACCCAGAAAGGTGATAGTGCATTGCCACCCTTACTCATCACCTCTTGTGGGTTGCTATTATCCAACACCCTATATGTATTGTATGGTCAAACTATGCACCTGTGCAGGACATGTGAGCATGTAATGTGCTACTGATTACCATTGCACCCATTGCACATGTCACACAGGTACACTGGCAGTCATACACTTCCCAGCTTGCTGAAGGTACGACAGGTGTTGTACACACTTAACACACATATCCTGTGGGACATGGTCGTATGTACAGGCATGTCCAACTGTCACATACCACTGCTACCCCTATATGATGGATATGTCGTACATGTGGCAATACAGCAACTGTCACATGTACTCATTCAATGCTCACCTACCAACATACAGCAGTACAGCCTGTGGGGGATGTGCTTCTGCATCCATGCTGTGCCCATAGCTGTCAGTTGTACATCATTACGTGCAACGTACCTCATTTGGTGTTCTAACAGGTGCATGTTCATCAAGGTTCCACATTGGAAGGGTCTGTCACACATTCATTGTTGTACATGGTTTACATGCCAGCCATGGCTTAATAGATGGGAATCATAGTAATTCATTGGGATATCATATTTATACATTACAGCAGCGTATTTCAGCCATCATATACCCTTCCTAGTTGACACTGTTAGTCAGCCAGTAGTAGGTGTTCTACGATCTGCACATTAGTCACACAGTACGAGGGCTACTGTTACTCATTTTGGGGACAGGCTGCTGACAGCTGTGGATGGGGGTGATGCTGTCGACAACCATGACTGTACCTGACGGTCATTTCTGGATGTGTAACATTCACATCACACACCTACCATCACGTAGTCCCACATCATCTACAAGAATGGGCATTACTGCAAGAACAACGTATGCAATATGTCTGTATACCCACTGTAGGCACCACTGGTGGCCCCCATCATGGCAGCCAACATCACCAGTGTATATCCCGCAGACTCATGGGTTACAACATTCACAACACACCAGTCATGGATGACTCTGTTGTGAGTCACAATGCAGTTCCACACATCATGTTACACAAGGCATTATTCACTTAGATGTTGCGGACGGGTGAACACCTCTGCAACTCAACCTATGCACACATGACACATCACCTGATACAATATATCTCTCATACATCATGTTATTGTGACTGCCCTGTGATGGCAATACACAGACTACGTGTGCTGGGACATGCAATGGGTCACCGGTGTTATAGCCCTCTGGGTGTGTGTCTAGCCATGGTGTGCATTCTGCATTGGTCTGGACACAAGAACACTGTACATTGACCTACTGTGTCACTGCAACAGTTGCCTATGCTCCTATTGTCATTCCACAGGCATGTGGTATCTGACTGCTATGACAGTCCAGGTCAAACACAATGCTGTGGCATGCATGACCTGCAGCCATCAGCCTGGGGATTAGAGCACACATGTACATATTCACATGCTATAATGCCTCTCTGGCAGTTTCACATAACTGTCACCGGCAGGCCAGTAACTGGCAAGCATGACATGGGGTCATGTGGAACAATGCTTGCATCTTCCACTGTGGTGCACACAAGTGAGGCACACATACTATTGCACCACTCACAAATCTCTGCAGTGACTGGGACCTGCCTCTATGCTCTGCACAGAACATCTGTGATGACGGATTGTACACGGACCGTACCTTTCAGGCACATACCTGGACCGGAACACCCACAGATGAGGGGTTCACACATCACACAGTGTTTTGCACACATCCTGGATAGTTGCTTAGCACAATGCATCATAGGTGCTCCATGTGCAGCTAACTGTGTTTGTGACCACTATACACATTGTAACAAGCGACAGAGTCAAAATTTTACACCACGGGTTACATGCCTTCTGTGTTGGTATAGTGGACAGTGGGCCTCAGACAGCTACTACTGATGTGTGACTGACACTAACCCACACTTCCCTGGGATAGACACCCATGTACCTACACATGCTTGAGTCATACACTCTGCTCAGCTGGATAAACCAATACACAACACCTACAATACCTACACTACCTTTAGCATGAACACTACCTCCATGTGACTGGTGTGACACACCTGGGGTTATCCCCTCTTTGGTGGATTCAAAACATATGCTACATGGCCTTGCTAGCCACATCCTGGAAACACACCCACCACAGCATACACAGAACATGTGTACTACAACAACTACTACAGATGTCTGCTGACAGCAGTTGTTAACATCATGACACCCAAGTAGATGGACACTACACATACATATGCTGACACATACCACAGTGCACTTCAGTAGCATGTACACAATTGCAGGAATCATGCTATTCCACACAGAGCCATGGAGGTACTGACCAGATAACAGACGCCACTGTGGTGGTCATGTTCCATGAACATATGATGTACAACCACAGGTACAGGCTGTTGCACAGTGGTGTACATTCACATGTGTGGGGTGCATCACTTGTCAGCCATGGTGGGTCCACAAGGTTCATCATCACATACTCCAAGGCTAGCTACCTAAACATGACTGCCACACATTGTGGTGTGTGGCCTCAGGCATTGTGGTGGTATGTCAGTATTCTTTGGCAACATCCACATCTGATGCCACATACAGCAGTCATCCAAACATTGCAGACCAAGGTAATGTTGGCAATGTGCCAGGGGATGGCTTACTTACCGACAATACACCCTCTCACTCACTACAGGGTCGCAATCCGTACATGAACATCATAGTGTCCCTGTGGTCACATACACAGTACTGACATACACACAATATGTCCTGGGACACTGGCCAAATGTCACCTTCCAATGTCTCTGGCTGTAATGTCCCACCAACCTGTTCAGTATATGTCTCCACACCAGGCCACTATATTCACTGCTAGCCTTTTGTCAGACATTGTAGACCTTGAATGTTGCACAGCAGCATTTATCACACTACACACAGATGGCACCACATTGCATGAGTGGGACTATAGTCATACACTCCTGACTGGACCATTCTGCATGGCGATGGGGCACATCATCAGGAACGTGATTCACACAGACATTGATGGCCTCCAGTCCTTTCCTGGCACCCGGGTTGGGCTTGTGAATGCCACAGCAAGGCACATACACATGCTGGGCACCTTTCATACAGTTGCCAGGGCAGTTGATGATGGTACGGAGGTCAACACATCATACATTGTCCTCACATTGCCTTTCAGCACCATTCCACATTCTGGTATTGACAACATACACATCCACCTGCACATAGTACCCTGTGTCTCAGGATGTTATGCTATGTGGCTCATGGGCAGTAAACACAGTGGTGCCAGTATACCATAGTACCTACTACATGTCAGGTACATATTGCATTACACGGTCCTCAGTCATAGGGCCACTCATGTTCAGTATATGCTTACATACAGAACATGCTGTCACAGAGTACTATCCATGCCTAGATTTCAAACACATACATACCAAGCGCCATTATTGCTCCACCAGCTCATACTGATACCAACCATATGGGTGTCAGTGTGACAGATACTTCATATGAGTATCATGGCATCAAGATGCATGACACAAGGTGCATGCACATCACCTTTGCATAACACCTTCACCCACTGACTATCACATGGATAGTGGTCCCCTACATACATATCACATTGTACATGGTTGCAGTACACACATATGTCACACACAGTCCTGTGGTTACCGTATTCCACTGTGGCATGGATATCCTTCTTCAAGGCCACACCTATCTGTACTGTGTGTGATGCTGGTACGTACGTACCCTTTGTACCTCTGAACTACACACATCTACACACAGTCAAGGGTACAATACCACATTTATGGTGAACCTTCAACAACAGCTACAGCTTTACATGGCACAACATTGACATGCCATGATGTGTACTGAGCTCAGACAGTTTACATATGTGGCTGAACTACGGGCAATACATCTGTACACATCTGCATACCTCATACTCAGGGGTGTCTTCTTCTTCTGCTCTGACAGGGCCCATGTCCACCACATTATTGATGCATATACTCCTCATACATGACATCTGCTGTGGGCACTATGAACGAAATGCTCCTGGATATGTGCACACACACCACACTGTATGGGATGTGCTTCTGTGTTACATCCACAAACCTAACACACACCATGCTGTGGAACATAGGTCCTATGTACATCCTGCAGGGACACACAGTAGCACTGTTCATGTGATACCTCCCTTGGTGTTTGGGTGACACATGTAGTCCTGGTATCACCACAGCAGCTGTACTGTGTAGAGGTGCAGCTGACACCTGGCTCTGCTGTTCACAGGAGACTACCATGGAGAGGTGACACTACTGTGTACACTGTACATGTGCTTACACATGGACTTGCCAGACTGCATTGTAGCCCACTATGCACCTGTGCAGCTACTACATGTACTTTGTGCATGCATACTTGGAGTCCCTTCCATTTAGAGTAGCTATCATGCTACTACTACTATGTCCCATACCTACAGGCCATATGTATCCTGTTATTGTACATACCAATAGGCGATACCTGTGTTATGCATGATATGCCTGTGATACTGTGTAGGATATCTGTCATATCTACCTAGACAACTATACATTACACATATTTCACATAGTATCCCCTAATGCAGAGCATACTTGCACGTCGGCCACACCTTACATATGTCATCCACGGTATATGCCCATACACATGCGTGTTGTGACAGTATACATACATATACTATCCCCTGCTATGGCACTTCCTTGTTGGACATCCACTACCAGCAACAGCGTGTGGTATGGCATTGTTTTCTTTAATGCCCTCCTGTAGCATCCCTTGTGGTGTCTCTGCTGTGTACATAATGTCCCACTGCTGTACACACGGTTTCTACAAGCATTGTTATGCTCAGCAAGACATCACTACATAACTACCTTTCACCACTTTATGCATTACGGACAAGTGTAATTAATTACAACCACCATTCACATACACTACAACTTATTAATACAGATCATGCGTTACACAACCTTACATATCGTGTGTTCTACATACCTTGTTGGTGTTTCGTTTCGTTTATTATCGTTTCCTTTTGTTTTCAGTACTTTCGATAGTAGGATGATTTTTCAGTATGAGCATACGGTTTGAATATCATGAGAGTCATCCTTATATACGTCGATACCTGCAACATGTGAATTCATCCCGCCAACTGCTGTTCCTCAGTGAGTAATTACGTGCATATCACCTGTGCATCTACTCCATTCGGAAATTATGCGTCGACACTGGGGTATAATTGGATTCTCCACCTGGGTGTTGGCTATTTGCCCTACCTTCGTGGAGATGGTCTGTATTGTGTTATGTTATGTGTAACTGCAACTGCTATGGATGGGGACAAGTATATTTTGAATTCATGTCCCCCGTGGATTGTGTGTGACAGGTGGAGTATTTGGTTCAACATGTGGGTGTACCTGTCCTACCGACGAATGATAACGGAGTATTGCATTCAAAACCTGTAATATGGCTGTTTTTTTCCATTATACAACGCATGCAATTATGCATCCGCCTTTAATTGTGTCTCCCACGTGGTATGTTGTGGTTATGCAGGTGTCATTGACTGACTGTATGTTTGTGCTGCTATTACGGTTTGCATTCCTTTATTATTTACAGTGGGGGATATCGGTGGTTATACGTAATGGATACGGTTTGTGGGCCTTGCATCTCTACATAAACAGTATAGTTGTCTGTGTGCTCCATCCCTACTTGGAGAGTTAACAGTTAATAGTCTTTTGTTATGGGATTGTAGGTTGGGCTGTTGTTAATTGGTTTCAATATCGTCCGCAGGTGAGCTTGATGCATGTATACCTCCGTAACGTATGTGGTATATCAGTGGCTATGTGTACGTGACAACTATCCCTTGTCTTTCTGTCCCAGATATTTGCAGTCATTGTGGTCGTGTTGTTAAAATAGCCTGTTTGCCAGTGGTTGCCACATATTCATATGGGAATTGTTTGACACTTGTGGAACACACAGCGGTGTTTATGGGTCAACACGTAGCCACGGTCAGTACTGAGGTAGCACATACTTTTTTCCACGATACATAGCTATTGCTTTGTGACTTTGCCAACGTATCATATTGCATGTAACATATCAGTGTCGTACATACAGGCATGACTATTACATATGTCTGTTACATTTTTTATGGAAAATATTCCTGTACTACCATCTGGAACATTTTCACTTTGTATCGTTCTATGTCAGGACACACCTAGCCAGGGTGGGGCTGTCACAACTACTCTGGGGCTAGTAGTGAACATATGCCTGAGGCTAGTTTACCGTATGCCTACACCTAATATTCTGATCTGCCTCTAACTTGGCACCAACATACACATGTTGCAGACACACACACATTACACTCACACAGCGACGCACATGGCACCCTCAACGCATACGTACACATACTACGGCACTCACGGGGACAATTGCATACAGTACTTACGTGGACTGCAACACCGGCAGCAGTGACTAACTCTCCCTTCATATCATCATACTATTACACGGGCATGTACTGTTACAGTACTGTGTTCTGTCGGTCTTTCAGCCTCGCGGTTATGCATATCGGTATGTTACACGTTCCATGGTTGGCGGTATCCTATTATTTTGAACCTCACGGATGTTAAGATTGTCGTTGCACTATCTATAATATTTACAGATATCGATGGATACATCTCAGTCACCTTATATCCCTCTAATTCCCTTTCTTATCTGTATTATATATATGTATATGTGTACATATATATCTATATATATATATATATATATATATATATATATATATATATATATATATATATATATACACATATATATATATATATATATATATATTTATATATATACGTCTTTCAGTGAACGTGGCAGGCACACAGCAACGCCATATGCTGTAGGACTCACGGACTGTACAGGTGTTGCCGTTACATGTTCCACTGGCTGTTGTGTTTACAGTGTTTGGGTGCTGCCAATGTAGGAGTCACACATAAGGCCACCCATACATTACAATTTACAGGTGGTCATGTTTGTGTGCTGTCCATTTTACTGTGTGTGCAGGTGGGGAGGTGTCAGTCCGTGGGGCCTACACTGTCAGAGTATGTGCTATACGTTCCCTCTTTGCCAAGGCGTAGGCATATTGGGTACGCCTCCGTCTGCCTACTGGGGCTGGCACAGTGTGTTCATGGTCTGGAACCCTCTGTGCCTGGACTGGCCTTGGCAATTGTGGTGGGCTTTGTGGCCCTTCACCATTATGTCCCTGCAGCAGCTGCTTCCGCAGGATCATATTATGTAGCATGGCACATACTATGAATATGTGGGCACATGTGCCTGGAGAGTACTGCAAGGCTCCACCAGATGTATCCAAGCACTGGAACTGTGATTTCAGCATCCCGAACACACGCTCTATGATTATTCTGGTTTGTGCGTGTGCCTCATTATGGCGTTCTTGCATGTGTGTGTGTGCATTTCTGATGGGAGTCATCATCCACGGCTCCAGTGCATAGCCAGCATCCTCCACAAGATGGCCATGTGGGATGTCCCCCCTGACAAATACCTGATACAGCTGTGAGGCATGCCAGATATGGGAGTCGTGGTAGCTTCCAGGGCTGCCATCACACACATCCATGATAATGCCCTGGGCATTGCACATGACCTGGCAGTTGATGGAGTGGAATCCCTTGCGGTTTATGTAGCGTCTACCCTGCTCACCGGGTGGTGACTTGATTTGTATGTGCGTACAGTCTATCGCACCCAGTACCTCCGGGTATTGTGCCACACGGTGGAAGTGGCACATATTGCTAGCCAACTCCTCCTGAGATCTGGGGAAGTATATATGCTCATTGGCATGTGGTAACATGGCATCCAGGAACTGGTGTAGTACCCTGGATGCTGATGCCTGTGAGATGCCCATTATATCTCCAGTTGGCCTTTGAAAGGTACCTGTGGCCAGTATTCGCAAGCTTACACATACCTTTGTGTCCACTGGGATGGGTTCCCCTCTGTTGTTTCTTGTTCTCAGGCGTGGCCGGCACAGCTCCACTATTTGCTGTAACATGTCCCTGTCCATCCTGTAACGCTCTACTATCTCCAAGTCATGTAGCCCCTGGTAGGTTACCCTTGGTCTGAACACTCTCCTTCTCCTCTGAGGCCTGCAGTGGTTGTCGGCATCCTCCTCCACAACACCGTCAGTCTCTAACACATGCTGATGGATCACAGCTATGGCAGCACCCAACATGTACATTTTAAAAGTTCCCCGTGTGTTTACACCTATGGTGCGGTGTTTGGGAATACACGGCTGTGTGTTGTGTGCATTCACACTTTATACTATTGTGCTGTGCACACCGATGATGTCATAGGGTGTGTTTGTACGGCCGTAGCTATGGGTTATCTTCCGTGTTTTACCGATGGAACTACAACGGTGTTGCCTTTGGTGTTGAATTACTTTTGCCTGCCATGGATTACCTTTCGACCTTCCCTTACTATTTCTGCATGTTGCACCTACCATTTCTGGCATGCATCCTGCAGAGCACTGTCATTTGTGCTTTCATGGACATGGCATATCATTTTGTGTGCTGCCAGTCTGCTTTGCTCTGCTGTGTCAGGTCTTCTATCTTTGCAATCCGCTACCTCCCCTACTTTCTTTGCATTCATATGCCTCCCCTATCCCGTTTTGCAGGTTTCTGCATGCAGAGTTGTCAGCTGCCGTTGATTGGCCTTCGTGGATTGATTAGTGTTGATTGCTCATTAGTACTCCAATTACACTTCTTCCGCATTTCCTTATATTCTTCCCATCACCTTCCTGTTTCTGATATTGTTTGCGGGGTGTGCGTCAGATTACTAGGTTTCGGGAACGTTGTCATCCTCATACACATGCACTTTTGCGTGCAATGTGTGCTCGCAGCTAAACTATTACTCCACACCCCTGTCCTGCAGCTTTGATTAGCGATGTACAGCCCAGGTTTGCTATGCTCCAATGTGCTTACTGCTACGGTGGCACACCCCTCTGCTGATGTCATGTATTTCCTCTGAGACACTCCTCGGTGTTTTACCGCTGCGCTGTATGGTACAACCTTACTCCGGTGGGACATTTGCGATTCAGTATTATCTGCCTCATTTGCATGGCATTGACTACTAATTCATAGTTACCACACCGAAGACTGCCGCGACTCCTTGGCAACCCTTGCACCATGATTGTGGTGTTCCATGCATACCATGGTGTATTATGCTGTAAACCTGATTTCTATTACGATGCTATTTTATAACATTTTTATATTATTTCATTATGTTGCACCTTCCGCACACATGTCCTGCGGTTCTGATGTGAGTTACTGTGGACCATGACATTAAAGTTGTTATTTCCGTGTTGTGCATCTTTTCTTATGCCATTGTCTGTGTATTTCACCTTTGGCATATGTTAACATTGTGATACCTGGGTCTGACACTCTTCCATTACTCCAGTGTTATGTTTGGGAAAATGTAAACCGTTTTTTTTTGGTTTACATTGCCGTGGGCTTATGCTACGCCTGCACCACTTCATGAATCGCTATATGCCTTCATTTGCATGGTGACACACTGCACATAGGGTGATTAGCATACCTATGCCGGGGGCTGTGCAGATCTGGCATACGCTGGTAGTGCATGTGGAATTGGATCGTACCTGAATCGCTCGGCGGCCATATTTGGCATTATAACACCTACGCTATGCGTGCGCCTGGTGCAAGCTTCATGAATCCTGGGGATTGTCTATAGACATCTCTCACATACTGTGTTTGTTTATTTGAGGATTAAACAGTTGTCAGTGATCATTAGACCATTCCTACTCTGTCTCAATATACCTATATTCACCAACCTGCTTGCGGAGATATTGGGAAAGTGCATATCCATGATTTCTAGTCCTTTATTCAGTGCACTACAAGGGTGTGGTGCACATGAGGTATATACTGGCTTGACTAGGGTAGCTTTGGGGCTAGAGACTAGACTATATAATACTGTATTCAAGGGTCAGTGCTTCTCAATGCACAAATGAACTGTTGTATGTTACCCAACATTGAAGTAGTTGCCCTACACTCAGCGAGTTACTGGTACTGCTTTAGAGGTAGTTTATGGGAAAATTTAGTTTCTAACTGTCTGTGTCTATTCAAGGCACTACTAATCACTGCTGTATCACAAGCAGCAGGCATGTAAACATGACAGATTTACACAGGCACTTAAACACAGGAAAATGGCTTCTGGGCCCTCTGATAAATAAAATTACTACACTTGCAACTTTCTTATATGTTTCCCAACTTAGCTAGACCAGGCTACCACCTACTGCCACTGGATGAAATATCCCATTCCTCTGAATATAAAATCACCAACTAAAGACCTGTGAGTGTAATTTCACAACAAAACAAGTTAAACAAAGTACCTTGACAAGGTAATTTTAAGCATTAATATGATTTAAACACAAAATCAACAAATAAGGCAAAAACGCAAAACAGTAAATGAAATCTTTTATCTGATAAGAATGGAACAGGATTAATTCAGGACCCTTTCGGAGTGCAGGGAGGGCTCCAAGCAGATGGGCGCTTTTGGAAAATGAGCTGGAGATAATTTGTAGTTAGGAATGTTTACTCAAGATCAATATTGGTTTGTTGGGTGGGAACTCAGTTTTATGGCTATATGGAAAAATAGGGTGGGGATATTGCTTAAATAAATTATGCAACAGACAGTAGTAATGATTGATGGGAGGGTGGGACTTAGGAAGTCAGAATACCATAAAGGGCAGAAGCCAGAGACACAGCCTTTTAAAATGACAAAAAAAAAAAAGTTTTGGAGAGTTGGAAAAAAATTGAGCTACAAGAATAAGACTAGCTACGGAGTGATCTAAGCACATAAAACCAATATAAGAGGCCTAATCCTGTGACTGTTGGCTTTGACCCCAGGTAGGCTAGAATTTCAGAAACTTTAGCTTAATGTCTCAGTGGTAGCAGAAACACATAGAAAGAACAGGGGTAAACAGCAACAACATAAACAAAAAGGCACTGGAATGCAACTTTAACCGGATAAATGGTAAGCAGAATATAAGACTCAAAAGTTTAATCAAAAGTTTAATATAAACAGTTGTTGAAGTACTGCAGCACAAATCCTGGAGCAGAATTCACAATACTGCCACTACTGCAAAACCACCTCAAGGGTATCAGAATATGCTGAAATTTACCAGTAATGCTGTTTATGAGAAAAAATATTGTAATAAATGACTAAATGCAGCTGAAATCTGACAGTAGTTCACATTTCCACCACAACTGCTGATGAAACCGTAAGACTAAGGCACCGGCAGAGTTCAAAATACAAACAGGTGATGATTAAGTAGAGGAACATCCAGCATCAGTACCACAGCTGAGGCAACACCAGGTGCAACATACTGTAGCACAGCTAGTGAGGTGGCATCTGGGCCACAGCTATGTGCCACGATACAGACAGCACAGAATAAAATAATTAACAAACTGGAACATTTCCTTGAAAGTGGGTTAGTCTGCTAAGACTGAAGGCAGTATAACGATTATAAAGTACACTTTATATTGTGTCTCTAATGTTAACCTAAGTAACTGAAATTCTAAAATATACATGGATTTTTTAATTAGTTTTTATACATATTTCCATATTTGTAACTTTCACTGTTGCATTAGTTTCTTTATTTTAGCAGTTTAGTAGTAAGTAATGAACCTTTGGTTTAACTAACTAAGTATATTTTGCCTCAGTACTGACGACTGACCAAGTAGCAGTTGCACTTGTTTCCCAATACTCTATATAACTGCACAGCTGATATATGTATTCTCACATAGATTCATAGGTGTGTACTAGGCTAAGGACTACAGGGGCCTTTTTAAGCCTAGCCATACATTCCAAATCTCTGACAAGTTCTATTACCCTAAATAAATGTAAGCAGGGGTTTGGGAAATAAAACATTTACAAGCTGGGGCCTGGGAGATAAACCATGTATATGCTTTCTGTGTCTGTTAGAGACATAGGTGCCACACATGGATGGGTAGCCTGTTCCAAAGAACAGGTAGTCTCTGGGATACATACCTGTCTCTCCAGCTGGTCCTATTTATATCACAGGCAAGGTTTAAGTTTTTAGAATGGGTAATGCTGGGGATGTTTGTTTTGCAGATATGCAGGAGGTCCATCAGAGTGGGGTCTGACAATGCCTTATATGCCAGACATAGATCTCCCCTCAACAGCCTGTAGGAGTCAGAATACATGAATAGGGCCCTGAGGTGGTCTGTATTCTTTTAGTGAGGAACCTCTGAGGACATTCCAATTGTTGGATGCCTGGTTAGGTACATACTAAATGGGGCATTGTATTCAATTGCAGGTCTGATGAATGCAGTATCCAGTGAAATAATGACCTCCTTGGACCTAGATGCCATACCTTTGTTTAAAAGTTTCACAGCACAGAATGACTTCCTCACAACTGTTCACCAGGGAATCAAATCTACTTTTACTCTTGCAACATGACAATACTACTAACAAGGCTATAGGTTAAATCTAGACGTGAAAGGTAAGAAGGAACCCTGTAGAAAAAGTACCTTAAATCCTTTATGACATCCCCTAATCAGTACCTCTCAGAAGTCCTGTATGGATGAAAATAACAAAATGGTGAATTTACATAAAAAATGTTATCATAACCTCTCTAAGGAAGAACCATTAATTCTAAGAGAAATTACAACTGATAGAACAATTATACGTATGCGGCCCGACAACGGTGGAGGCCTGCTAATATCTGATGTTCTGGATTATTCTAAGGCCATGCTGAACATTTTACACAACAGTGGAATTTATGTGACAGTTTCATATAATCAAGTGAATACTGTGTATCATAGAATTGACATGCATTTGGAAGAGTTGTTAGTAGAAAATATCATCACACCAGGTGTCACGGAATTTTTGAACAATATTAATCCATATATTCCCTCTATTTCTTGGTATACCAGAAGTGCACAAAAATATATATGAGGTTCCATTTATACTAATTGTAGTAGCCCAGGGGACCAAGACTCATCCACTAGAGGTTATGGTTGATTGGAAACCTAAACCAATTTTTGAAAAATGTACTTATTTATTGAAGGACTCCTGGGATTTTCTGGGTTACTTAAAGCAAGATTTATGGGATGGCAATATAGGATTTCTTACAACAGATGTGATAGATTTGTTTTTCTGCATCCCTAAAGGCAAAGGATTAGATTTTTTTTAAAGAGGGACTGATTAGCTGTGAGTTATTTTGGGACTAAGGATATCAGCCTTATGATGGACACCACAGATTTCAGTTTGGATAATAATTTCATTTATTTTGAGGGTGAGACATTTAAACAAATTATGGGTGCAGCCATGGGGGCTACATATGCCCTGATATATGCCAATCTAATATTGTGTGGATGGGAGTGTGAAAGCTGCCAGCCCAGCTAGCTGGAACTTTGTAAATAATTCTATGTCATTTGTGAATAGTAATATGATTTGTATGCTTGCCTTACAAATGTAAGAAAACTATATGTTCTGCACTGGTCTTCAGGAATGTAACCACAGTGCACCCTGCAGGAAAAGAGCAGAAATGTGTATAAACTATATGCAAATGTATGTGCTGATGGTAAAGGCTGGAATATACAGAGTTAACTTGCAAACTCTAAGAAAATAAGTAAAGAGTTTTACAATGTGCTATAAAATTAGTTTATCTCAGCAAAGAGATAGAATATAAAGTGCTAGAGGGATCTTTCTATTGTCATGTGACAGAGAAAAATCACTAGGTTTCACTTGTAAAGTGTTTTTGTATTGGTCTGTGGCTTCTTAGCAGCTGTACATCTGAAAGATAAGTATTTTTCACAGACACATGTTAAATGTTAAGTTCCTGTTAGAATGGGAAAGAAAGACAGAGGTAACAAGAATGATGCAATCTGAGTTGACCCAGCAGAGATGTTTGATAGTAACTTAAGAACTATCTCAGAGAGAAAGGCTGTGCATTTTGTATCTTGTCTTGGATCTAATAACATTCTCTCACCAGCACTTGCTTTGCTTTGTTAGTAAGACTTAAATCATAGTATTTCTCTTAGAGATATATAGGAATATATCAAGATTAGTCTAGATGCTTTCTGTATTTATGTGAGACTGTCCTGCAATGTTGTTTTAAAATATTTCCTGTGATTCTGAACTCTTTTGTCAATGTTTTGAGTTATTGAGTATTGTCTTGTTCTTTTATTATTTATTATTAAGTATATTTAAACCTTTTAATTGTGGCTGGTTTGTTTAAGAGATAGTTAAGCTCTTAAAGTACTTACATATGTATTTGGTGATACTGTATAGGCCACTCCTAAAGAGACATATAAGTTCTGGTCCCTTACCATTTGGATGACAGTAAAATACGCAGTTAAACGGGTCACACAGAATAGGTTTTATGTCAACCCTACCATAAGTAGGGGCACAACTATGGTCATTCAGCAAAGGTCTGTGTACTTCTCAGCTCTACCTGATATGGTATGCCTCCCATACTTCCAGCAGCATTTATTTGACTGTGTAATGGTTCCGTGTGTGTGTCAAAGGCCCAAGATCCCTGTGATTTGTCTCTGTATATATAGGAGTAGTGTGTCAATGGCAATCAGGATATGTTTGAAAAAAACACCATTTACTCCCCCAAGCTGAGTTGGTTTAGTGGTCTAATGTACTGCACTGTAGTTGACAAGATCCTGGCTTCAATAAATGGCAGAGTTAGAATTTTTTTGCTGATGTGACATCACTGAAATGCATGATATGCTTATAAAAACACCAATGGGTCTCTAGAGCTGAGGTGGCGTTGTGGTCTAATGCCCTATATTGTAGTTCACAAAGTGCTGGCTTCAGTACTTGACAGTGTCAGAAAGTTTTGCTGATGTGATGTCACTGAAATGCATGCTATGTTTATAAAAACAATCTTTATTCTCAAGAGTTGAAGTGGTGTAGTGGTCAAATGCACTGTACTGTAATTAACAAGGTTCCTTTCTTAGCAGGCTCTGAAAATTTTGCTGAAGTGACATCAGTAAAATGCATGATATGTTTATAAAAACACCAGTTACTTTTCATATCTGAGGTGGCCTAGTGTGCTAAGACACTGTGCTGTAGTCCAGAGATCTGCAGTTTGAGACTTGGAAGTGGTGGTTGTTCTATTGATGCAAATGACAGTGTCAGATTCAGAAGAGTTGATTAAAGCAGTTTTAAGTGGGCTTGTATGCCACACTGCTATGCCAAGAGGCTCTTATCCCTGCTTAATCCCATGCTATTTCTAAAAAAAAAAAAAGAAAATAGGGTGATAGGAAAGTGGTCAAATGGGGGCCAGTAGGGGGAAACACAATATGAAAAGCAAGTGGGATGGTGTAGGAAAGGACCATAGATACCCATTTCATCTACAGCAACAGATCTGCATGTTGTCAACAATTTGGAATTTGGAGCCTCACTTCCCATAGGGAGGGGTGTGGGTGACATAACTTTGTTGATTAATTGCTGTGACGATTGATTGATGCAAGTGTTCATGCAGGCAAAATGAAGGGCTATGTATGGGACATATTTTTTTTTTTTTTTTGTGGGACAGCTGCCCGATTTTTTTTTTTTTTTAGGGAGAGAGTGGACTGTTGGGGAAGGGCTGTAGGTACATTTGGGGAGGTAAATTGGGTATGAGAGGTTGCATTCACAGCCAGACACGACAGTATACAGGGGTGGTGTATGACACATGAGGGGGGGTAAACACCTTGGATGGGGAGGGTTGCTGGAAATCAGAGGACCATGTACCCCAGATAGAAACAGTGGGACTGAGGTTCCCATCCATGGGCAGTCACCACTGCCCTTTCATGGCTCAGAAGGTGGCTTTGCTTGGGACTGGACACTGGGGCCAGGCTGCCCCTCTAGGTGCATCCGTCTACCCTCTATCTGGTTCAGGCAGCCATCCAAGTTATGCTTGATGACCCTGTGCACCAACCCTGGAAAATGATGTCAGGTGATAGGGTCCTCTTCGTGCCCACACCCAGAGGGGGGACGGGCCCCATCCCCTGAGGCGGTTCCACCTGAAGGTGTTGCAGGACCATTAGAGGAGGCAGGTCCAGGTTGGGTTAGAGATGTGCTGGGACCTGGTGTCACAGCCAGATGAGGCAGCACAGCTGGATCTGCTGGGATTGGCCTACCCAAACATGCTATTGTGTTGAGGTTTGTCAAAGAGTATTGGTTATTTGTGAACAAAACATTTTAACATTAGTTATAACAGCATGCATGGGTGGGTGTTCAAATTAACTCAGAACTGTAGAATTGCATAGCATATGGAACATAGGCATAAATGGAATAACAATCATTATTGTAATAGCATGATAGTTCCAGTTTTGGCAAAAGGCCAACAATGGTGGAATTTCAACAAAGTATGTTAGTATACAACCATTTAAATATATAACCAATAATATAGCACAAGGCCCAACATTAGTTTATGATAACAACATGTGTGTAAATGAAACCATACCCATAGTATAAGAATAAAGATTTGTGATGCAGATAAGTGGAGTGGAGAGAAATACATTCCATTAACAACTATATAGGCTATATTTATCACAGCATTGCTGCTCAATACACTACAGGTCTGCCCTTACTGTACATCTACATGTGCCCTTTAGCTTCTGTAGCATGTACATACCTCTCAAGCTGTTGACATGTGATGACATGGGCCAAGCTGTGAGAACTATAGATGCATAACTACAGGGGAGTTGTATATGTCAGGGTAACATATATGACTACCAAGGTGTGCCCTGCACTGCTGTTGTGCAAGTGTGCTACTGGCATACTTTAAATGGAGTTATATCTGTGTCCAAGGTTGATGGCAACAGTGATCAGTGACAGTGGCAGAGTGACACTTGAGAGACCTGCATCGGGCAAAGTGCATGTAGTATACAGCTATCCTGCTGTCATTTGTAGGTATGGGGTTGGGCTATAAGCACACATTCACAGATGCACCAGACATGCAGCTGTACCAATACTAAAACATTTAATTGGCCTAATTCAGTTGAAATAGTGATGTGTTACCTGATGTTTTATTTAATGGAGTCTTATCAACTTGCTGAGGACTGCTATTTATACACTAGTACATCTGGACACAAATTATTAGTATACTCTTCATACAGCTACTACAGACACGTCTTTACCTGTAAGCCCTGTGGAGAACATATCTAACACTACATGACTGTTTTGACTAATAATCCAGACTACTTGTCTGTTACAATAAATGCATCTTAGTACCAACACCTGGATTCAAACTGTGGTCTGTGTACAGAAATGAACAACATATCTATTTCTTATCACATTGCCCTACTAGGACACTAATGTGTGCTGAATGACTGATTTGTGTCTAAAGCTCACTTGGTTACAAAGTCTGACCTTGTAATATACAGCAGGTAGAGTGTCACAGAAGATTGTGGTGACAGTTATACATACATGCATGAGATTCATGTATGACAGAGATAGTTACTGAACTGTGTATTGATACTTTGAATGCAGGTGTACACATTTAACCTCTAGCAGATGTGAATATATGTGATCTGGACAGACCATAGCAGGGTGCTGAGTTGCATACCCATCCCATATACATTTGCCCATCATATATTTGCACACTCCACCTATTACTGTCTCATACTTGCCTGTATTAGCGCACCTACATTCATGAATACATATAGCTGAAATGCAAAGGTTAACACAAGAAAATCCTGAGGGAGACACACTATAATACATTACATATTACTATTAAGGTTCAGATCTTAGTACAGAACATATATCAAGGTGCATTTTATCTTGTTGTACAGTGCCACATCTACACTTTAGCATAACAGTTGTTTATCAGCCAAACTTCAGTCACATCATGGTATCATAGCCATATTTTCTGTAGAGCACCTGTAACAATTGGATTTTTTTCAACATCAAACCAGAATAAACACAACACTTGGGGGATAGACCTTTATTGAGGGTGACATGAAAAGTACAGTTTTGTACCTACCATAAATGTAGATGTTCGAGTGTCTTCACTGCTGCAGTCATTACACTTGGGTTATCCTGCCATCAGGTGGGCCTGTAGTCAGCCTGAGTTCCAAAGTCTTGGTCCGGTATCAGTTGCTGTGGCCTCTTCCCTGACGTCAGTGCACCAGGGGTATATAAGAAGCAGCCAACACAATTTTCTTCAGTTTTTCTTGACCCAGATGTCAGGTGCCCCCAAAAATGGTAGGCAATATATATTGCTAATAAAACATACAAAAAGGTAAAAATAAAACCTTCATTAACCAGCAAATACACCACAAAGGTAGTATAGGTTAGTCCCAGATAAGAAAGAGGGGCTGGCGGGTGGGTAACCTGGACTGCAGCAGTGAAGACACGATGAACATCTACATTTATGGTAGGTACAAAACTGTACTATGTTCATCATCTTTCACTGCTGCAGTCATTACACTTGGGTAGAATCCCAAAGCTGAGTTCGGGTGGCTGGCTCTATAGAGGATTTGGTGTGGCTATGAGGCCCTGCAGCACTGCAGTGGCAAAGCCAGCTCTGGATCTAGAATAAAGAGGCAAATGGTAATGCTTGGTAAAGGTGTGCACTGAACTCCAAGTTGCAGCTTCCAAGATATCTTTGGTAGGTACTCCTCTAAGGTAGGCAGTAGTAGTAGCAGTTGCCCTGGTGGAATGTGGTCTAATGTTAGATGGTACAGGTTTCCCATGCTGTGTGTAGCAGAACCGGATACAGTGTCCTATCCATTTTGAAATGGTCTGCTTTGAAATAGCCTTTCCCTGTGATCCTGCAGCATATGATACAAGCAATTGTTCAGTTTTTCTGAAAGCTTTTGTTTTGTCCAAGTAGAAGCGTAATTGCCTGTGTATGTCCAAGGAATGTAGACACCTCTCCTCTTTATTCTGGGGATTTGGATAAAAGGTTGGCAGGTGAATAGTTTGGTTAAGAGCCACACTGGATACCACCTTAGGCATAAAGGAAGGGTTTGTTCTTAAAGAAACCCTGTCTTGGTGGAAAATGATAAAAGGCTCCACTGCCATTAGTGCCTGCAGTTCTGAGACTCTCCGTGCTGAGGTTATTGCCAGAAGCAGAGCAGTTTTCCATGATATATATTTTAACTCTTTTGAATTGGCTGGTACAAAAGGAGGCAAAGTGAGCTTTTCCAAAATGAAATTGAGGTTCCAAGGTGGTGTTGGTGCTCTCCGGGGCGGTCTTATGTTTTTAGCCCCTCTGAGGTACTGCTTTAGCAAAGGGTGAGAAAAAATAGGAGGATCTGTGTTGTAATGAGCCAAGATGGCAGAAGCGTGAATCTTTATGGATGAGAAGGATAGTCCTTTTTCCAGCATCTCAGTCAAGTATAGTAGTATCTGAGGAATGTTAGGAACCAGAGGATCAAGGTTTTGAGACTGGTTCCAGGCACAGAATCTCTTCCACTTTTCTGAATAGGATTTCCTGGTACTAGGCCTCCTGGCCTGCAAAATGACATTCATAACAGCTTTAGAGAGAGAAGTTGTCTGTTTGGCTATTGAGTCTTCCATGCAGCCAGGTTTAAAGTTTTGAGCTGTCTGTGCAGTATCTGATTGTTTTGCTGAGTCAGAAGGTGTGGAATTTGAGGCAAAATCCAAGGTGGACCTTGAGCTAAGTTCTTTAAGATTGGGTACTAGTGCTGGCGTGGACAATCTGGAGCAATCAGAATCAACTGTGGTTTGTCTTGTCTGGCTTTTAGGAGTACCTTTGAAAGGAGAGGCAGTGGTGGGAAGGCATAAACGCTTAGGTTTTTCCAGCTAAATGAAAGAGCATCCACTTTCCATGCTTGTTTGTGATAAGTCCTTGTGCAGAATTTTTGTAGTTGGCAATTCAGTGGTGAGGCAAAGAGATCTATGTCCGGGCACCCCCATTTTTGCATTATCATGCTGAAAACTTGTGGATTTGATTTCCACTTGTGAGGATCCATGATGTTTATGCTTAGGTCATCTGACAGAGTATTTATCTTTCCTGGCAGGAATTGTGCTTGCAGATGAACTTGATAAGTTAAAGTCGTGTTCCCCAAGGTCATGGCTTGCCTGCATAGGGGGTAAGAATGAGTGCCCCCTTGCTTGTTATGTACCACATCCCTGTGGTGTTGTCTGTCTTTAGTAGTAGTTGTCCTGGATGCAGAAGGTCCTTGAAAGCTGTTAGGGCATTTTGTACAGCCAACATCTCTGTTTGATTGATGTGAAGAGGCATTTGTTCTGTGGTACATTTGCCCTGAATACATTTTCCTGCCATGTGTGCTCCCCAGGCGTAATCAGAAGTGTCTGTTGTTATAGTCTGCCTGGCTGTGGGAAGAGTGAAAGGCTGACCCTTGTTGAGGAGACATGCTTGTGCCCACCATCAAAACTCCTGCTGTAGGCCGGGAATTAGAGGTATTACTGTCTCCAAGCTGTGAGAATGTTGAGACCAAACACTTTTTAGGTACCACTGTAATTTCCTCATATGCAGTCTTGCATATGGAATTAGTAGAATGCAGGATGCCATGAATCCCAAGGCCTGCAGAATTATTATTGCAGGGAGTTGGAACTTTGTTGCCATCAATTGAAAATACTGAGTCAGTTGTTCTTGTTTGTCTGGTGTGAGATAAGCCATCTGGGCCATTGTATTTAAGCTGGCAACCAGGAATATTATCCCTTGTGAGAGCACTAGTTTTGATTTCTTTTCATTTACTGTGTACCCTAGGCAACTTAACAATCTTTTTATGAACACCAGATGCTGTAGAAGAATGTCCTTGCTCTCTGCTTGAATCAGGCAGCCATCCAGATATGGATATATCTGAATTCCTTTTTGTCTGCAAAATGCAATTACTGGTGCCAGGCACTTGGTAAAGACCCTGTGAGCAGTAGATAAGCCAAAGGGCAGTGCAGAGAATTGGTAGTGTATTGAACCAGCTATGAATCTGAGGTATCTTCTACAATTTTATCTGATAGGGACATGCAGGTATGCCTCTTTGAGGTCCAAAGTAACAAGCCAAGCTTTCTTGCCCAACATGGGAAGGAGCTGTTGTAGTGTCAACATTTTGAATTCTGGAACATCCAGGTAAGTATTTAGAGTGGAAAGGACCAGAATGGGTCTCCAGGCTTAGTCCTTTCTGGGTACCAGGAAGAGTCTTGCGTAAAATCCTTGTCCTTTTTCCTGCTGTGGTACTTTTTGAATTGCTCTAATGTCCATGAGAGCTGTAATTTGTTTTTGTGCCTCTGCCCATTGATTTTGTGGCAGGTCTGGCATTCCTTTTAGCCTTGGAAAAGTGTGAAAGTGGAACCTGTAACCTTGAGACACGATATTCAGCATCCATTTGTCTTGGGTGATTGCTTGCCAGTTTTGAGAAAAAAGTGCTAGTTTCCCCCCTACGGGAGCTGCCAAAAGGTAAGAGTTTGGCATTGTAAGGGGGAAGTCATTGGGACTGGTTCCTGTAAGGTTGTGACCTATCCTCACCTTGTTTTGGGTTTGAAATACTCCACTGTCGTGGTCTGTAAGAACCTTGTGGCTGAGATCTGCCTCTTGGGTGTCTGTATCTGCCTCTTTGTGGCCTGTCACTGGAAAGGACCAATTCTTAGTAGGCCAATTTCTGCTAAATTGTGGTGACTGTACCTGTAAGAAATCCTTTACTGTTTGCATAGATTTTGCCTTATCCTCCATTTTCTTTAATACCTCTTCTGCCTTAATACCAAATAATAATAATACCAAATAATAATAATACCAAATAAGTTATCTTGCTGCAAAGGAGAATCCAGTAATTTTGCCTTAACATGATCTGGTAAACTTTGTTCTTTTAACCAAGCATGCCTTTGAATCACAGATCCTGTAACTGCTGCTCTACAACAAGCTTCTAATGAATCAAAACCACATTGCAAAGTATGCTTTCCCACTTGTTCAGCTGCATGCAATAAATCCTGCATTTTCTTATAGTCAGGTTGTTCTGCATTTATACTCATTTTCTGTTTTAATTGAGACAGTAAATATTGTTGATACTTAAGCATGTGAAACTGGCAATTCAGAGCTCTCACTGCTAAAGTTGCAGAGGTGTAAACTTTCTTTCCCATCTGTCTAATGCTCTAGAGTCCCTATCCGAGGGAACTGTATTCTTAGCCATGGAAGCCTTAACCCCTTTGCGACCCTGGGAAATATTTTCTGGGTCTGCAACAGGATTTTTATAAAGAAATTTGTAAGGGTCAGGGTCTCTGTAGTATATGTCTGGCTTGACTGGAGCTGGGGGTAAGGAATCAGGGTTTAAACTAGATTCAGAGAACACATCATCCACAATGTCCAACACTGGTGGAATAGCAAGGGGCCTGTGCTGAGGCAGCAAAAGAAAGTCTCTGAGCTTTTTCTTGGATTCTGAGTAATCCTGGCCCTCCCAATGGAAATGCTCCCTCACGGTATGTAAAGTTTCCCCAAAAGAGTAATCCTCAGGAGGAGAGGCTGAAGGAATGGATTCTTCAGCATCAGAATCCTCATGGGGGTATAAAATATCCCTGGTCTGAAGAGGAATCAGAATATATTGAAACCTGGTCAGAGGAATCATAGTCTGTATCCTGCCTAGGCCTTTTATCAGGAGGGGGAAGGGAATTCCTGATCAAAGTTATCAAGTCTTCGGCCATCTTGAGCATCCGTTTTTTAGGCATGGAGGCCTGTCCAGGTGAATGCTGCACTTGTTTCTTTGTCGTTAGTGTAGGCTTAGTCTTGGCTATAGTTGTAATGGTAAGTTGAGTAGGCCTGAAAACACCCTCAGAAGCAGATGCCTGCTCAGCGGCTCCGGACCCATCTGAAGGGTTAATCTCCATTGGCCCAACACCTTGAGGCTCCAAAGGCCTAGGCACCTCCACGTGGGAGTCGGATGCAGCCTGTGGTTCTGAGGTAGTGGGTGTCAGGGGCTGCGAAAGTGCCTCACTGAAAACCGGCGAACCGGCAACTGGCCTAGAAGAGGCTTCATCGTCAGTTTTGGACCTCGGAAGCTGTTCCTTATCTTTATCTTTGTGCTTTTTATGCATTCCGGTCATTGGTTGTTCCGACGGCATTGTGTAATTAAACCTTCGCCCAAAATAATGGCGAGCAAAATCAAACCGACGTTTAATAGTGCGCTTGTTAAATCTAGCACAAAACCGACAACTAGTGACGTCGTGGTCTGGGCTTAGGCATGGAATACAGTAAGAATGAAAATCCTTATGAGGTATTTGCTTCCCACAAGAAATACAATTATTAACTTTTTCTGACATCGGTCTGAGGCAAGAAAAATTTTTCCCCAACGGGGTACTTAGCTTTATTGAATACTTTGGTTCTGAAATCGAATTTGAAATCTCAGGAGTCGGCCGACCGACACTTGCGAACTGCTTTTGCTTTGAGCACTGCGTGGCAAGAAAGACTGATGAAAATGACGTCGGCTGCTTCTTATATACCCCTGGCACATTGACGTCAGGGAAGAGGTGACAGCAACCGACGCCGGACCAAGACTTTGGAACTCAGGCCAACTGCGGGCCCGCCTGACAGCAGGATAACCCAAGTGTAATGACTGCAGCAGTGAAACATGATGAACATCAGTGGTTTATTAAGTTCAAAATTCTAACTGCAGTTGTACTGTGTATCCTGTAGATGATGAATGAATGTCATTTATTACCGTCACAGTTTCAATCAAGGTGTATTTTATTACAAGATCCTTCATATTACTACAGTACATATGTCTGTCATTCCTACACACTATTAATACAGGATTAGCTTTCTTTCATCAATATTAGCTTGTTTGATGCCTTCATCTCTATTTCACAGTACCTGGAATTACTAAGTTATATCATTGTAGGTCTAAGCACACATTTTTTGCAGTACAGTCAGAACACACTATACCTACTGGCAGTAAACAACGTACTCTGTCTAATTAATGCACTATATATTGCAAGATAGATCTGTACTCACCACACTGTTGATGCATCCTCACTAGGCACCTGGCATGGGCCTCTAAGCTGTGAGTCCTCTCCTTTGCAGCTGTGGGGGGAAAACATACCATTATGCATACCTGTCTTATCACATATTCATACTACAGTTTGATAAATCATCAGTTGGCATACTTACAAACTGCTGCGGCATTCTGGGCCTGAGCATCTTGGGTCCATTGGGCCAACAGCCCCCCCTTTCTTCGCTTTAGGTCATCATAATGGTGATGCACCTGCTCACCAGTGCAGGGAGATTCCAGTGGCATTGGTGACGTCACGTGCCAGATGGTCCCAAGCCCCAGACTTGTATTCAGAGACCTGGTACTGGCCCTGCAGCAATCTGGCTTCATGGTCTTTTACTAGGAGCCCAACCATGACCCTGGACTCCAACTTGCCTCAGCACTGCACCAGAAAGTGTGCTCCCTCTCCAGCTCCAACCATAGCTTCTGCAGTGGTCAAACTCCAACAGGTTCTGGCACACCTGTACAGTTTAATTAAGGCTGTTTTCCCAAACTTTGCTGCCATTGGCCATTTTTAAAAATGCTTAGCTCTGCTTAGCACCACACAAACCCACTGAGCTAAGTTAAGGGCTGCTTACAAATGGAACTGCTTAGCAATGCTCAAATCAGCTAAGCAGAACTGAGCATTGCTAAGTATTACTAAAACAGGTCCCGTTTAAGGATTGCTTACCTTGGCTTAGCAGTGCTTAGCAAGACTTTGCTAATGGCAAACAAGATTTTTAATTAATAAAAAAAATATATTGATATTAATTACTCATTATTGATGCATTATTATTATTAAGTGTATGCATTTTACTTTACATGACCACCCCATGTGCTTTCATTATGTTACCTTGGGGTGTGACTGTACTGTATCAGATACTTGTATTTAATTGGTGTTTTTTGCCTTATATTTGCACTGATACTGGGATTCTGGACCAGCTCCACTACCCTGGTTAACAAATATCAATAACTACGTTAATAAATAAAATAAAAATGAATATGAAAATGCTTTTGATGTAAAAGTTGAAGGGCCTGTCTGGGTATTCAAACCATGCACCTACTGCACTCTAAGCTGTAACTCTTACCATTCAGCTGTCCTGGGTGTGAAACTTTTACCTATACATTTATATATAGCTTTTTGTTATGCTTTAGCAAAGCTGAGCAAAGTGCCGTGCAAACCTGCTCAGCTACGCTTAAACCTGAAAAAAAAATAAAAAATAGAAAAAGAAGAAGATAAAATAAATATAAAAGGAAAATCACATTTGCACATTTACTTTCCATGCCGTATGGCACTCTGTCAGTAGAGGGGCTGTGTTATGGACACTGTAATACACCCCCTACAGTTACATTTTCCTACTGGCCAAGAACACAGACAATTTGTACATTTTAGTGTTGTACGGCATTTTGAAAGTCCAGGGGGTGTATTGCAGACACTGTAACACACCCCCTGTGTGATATACATACCGTTAGTTGTGAATAAGCATCTGAGGACACTTTAATTTAATCATTTAGAACTGTACAGCATTTTAACAGTGCACGAGCTGTATTACACAAGTACTTGCACTGTAACATACCCCCTAGCACTGATTCAGTAACCGTGTACACAGCTCCCCCTCAGTAGCGCACCTTCATTAATATGCAAGGCCATGCTGCCTAGGGGGAGATGCAGACATGGCCATTGTTCACTCCATGTAGGAATAATACTATTCCTACACGTAGTTTATTAAATCTGGGGGATTGTCTTTCCCCATACTGTTTTTTTTTTAGGCAATGCCAAACTGAAACTACTTCCAACGTAGCAAATCAAAACCAAGAAAATATAAAGGTATTGCTTCTCAGTGCTAGGAGCTTAAACAAACTTCTGTGTCTCTGCTCGACAGTGGCACAGGAAAATATATTTCTTGGGTGGTGTAAGCCAGGGAACCTTGTTGGCTAGGCTTACATAGACCCTTGGGCCGATAGCCTAGTATCTACCTATGAACTTATGAAAAATCTCCACTCTCTAGAAGTTGTTTTCACAATTCTGATGTCTGTGCAGTCACTGAGACATGGTTTAAAGATGCAGAGAGCACACCAACAATACAGGATTTAATGCCTTACACACATTGAGACCAGCTACTACACAGACAGGGACTAAACATGGAAGTGTCTTGATTTACATGAAAAATAAATATACGTCAAGAGTTGTCAAACAGGGCAATGCACTTTAACTGCTCCATATTCAAATCACCATATACAAAATCCAATACCACCTCTTTGCAAGCTATAGGTCCCCCCTCTATGGCGCAGGAATAGGGTTGCCAGCTGTCCGGTTTTTGACCGAACTGTCCGGTTTTCAGACAAATTGTCCAGTTAAAAAATTTAAACTCATGAAGTCCGGTTTTTTTTGTGCCGCCAGAGGAGAGGAGAAAGTAAATGTATCCAGCTCGAACGGGAGTGGTATGATACACTACTAGCTACTACACAACAATGAAATGCTTTTAACTTCAGTATTCCTGGTAGCTACATAGTTTAGACGGTACATACATTAACTTAAGTGGCAGTGATGTAATACAAATGGACAAATTTTATTTTCTGCTATACGGATTGTAGAGATATCACTGGAAGGCAGTACTCCACGGTGGGAAAACAGTATTTTTTTTAGCTATCATTATCCTACCAACTACCAAGCAGTGACAAAAGAAATCTTATAGCAAGATTTAAAATGCTTAAGCACTCTGCCAACATTGCCCAGTGTTGCATTGTAGTACACTCAGACTGATTTTAGAACTTCACCATGCAGTGTAATACTGCTAGCAATTAACACGCCTGATTTGTATTATCCTCATCTACTATGTTGAACCGTATTCCATGAAACAAATTGTGCATCTTGCTTTTTGGGCACTTGCAGTTACCCAACATTATTTTGCTTTTACTTGATTCTGTCGCAAGGGACCACATTGAAAAATAAAACTATCTCTTTGCCATGTTCAGAAAATGGCAAGTGTGCTAGCTGCATGTGATTTCTTTTCCTACGTGCATCTTTCTTAGATCTAGAGGCTTCAGTCATCTTTCATTCAGTCTTATTGCCATTTTACAACTGCATAGCGGTCCAGTCTGCATCTTCGTAAACTTGTATTAGAGTGCATTGTTGTAGGAAGTTACCTGTTTTAACCCGCAACTTTGGCGTGATATAGAAAAACATTAATGAAACTCTTTAAAGTATGTGTGCTTTTCTGAGATTATGACGATACTTTGAAAGTAACATAAAACATGTCACCTGTTAGAAATCCATTCATCCACAACCCCTTTATCCCATTTTTGCATATGTGACATGTAAAGAAAAGAGTGGGAGGTCAGTCGGACGCAGTACAAGATCTTAAGTACTAGCATCTGAAATATCACACTAGGGGCAGTAACACTTAGCTCAATTGACCCCCACCCAATACAGGCGCAGCTAAGGACTGAAACTTTCTAATCCGGAAAATATGTTACATCTTAACAACTGAGTACCTGTCCCACGCCCCATTACAAACAGTATTTGACAGAACTTTCAAAATGCAAGGGAATGTTAAGATCATCATTTCTGAATGAGCAGTAAAGTGATGTTATTGACTTAAATGATCTTATGGGGTAAATCAAAACTTACAATTTTTTAATAGCAAAGATAACTGCTTACATTTTTTTTGGATTTTTTTAATCAGATTTACCACCATGTGCACAGGCTGCTAGCTCTTGACCTTTTATCTCCATGGATCATCCATAATTAGGTTTAGGAACATAGAAAATAAATAACTGGAGAAAAATGCACCATATTGACACTTTTCATCAATACTGGTACTTACATCTGCAGCAGCCTAGCAGTGCAATTAGTGCTGCCTGTGTTCTTTTCTCCCCTTTAAGTACGGCTTAAGTCAAAGTGGGTGGTCCCATCAGCTGATGTCACTGTGATGTCACAAAATAGGTGGGGCATAGGCGGGAGAGGGGGTGGGAATGGGTGGAGTTGTGTGATGCGAGGGGCGTGACTTTAGTCCAGTTTTAGCCGCAAAGAAACCTGGCAACCCTACGCAGGAAACCCATACCATGTGTTTAAATGTATTGCAGACACTTACCATCCAACCTACTACCATATTAATGGGCAACTTTAAATACTCCACTATTAACTGGCAATCCTATACAGCACCAAATGTGCAGACACAGAGATTCCTGGATTTTGTAAACACAAACTCCCTGGCCCAAATTGTCAATATGCCAGTCAGGATCTGGTCCTCTTTAATATGGGAGAGTGTTGCACACCCCCTACTGTAATGCCTTCCTTGGTAAGTTCAGACCACAAAATGGTCTCCTTTGAACTAAAACTAAAACCTTGTCCCCCAGCTAAACATAGAATATTCAGGAACTACTCTAAGGCAAACTTTCTGCTATTAAGTGATAACCTGGCAACATTTCTATCCACCATAAAGACCGGACTGTTCACAGAAACCCTGTACCAGCATAGTGAGAGCTACATAGAGGCAGCTGTACCCACCAGGAAGAAATACAGAACCAACTCAAAAAACAAGCCACCCTAGTGGAGTCACAAAATCAATAGGTTGTATAACAGAATGAAGACAATTATGGCAAAAATTAGGAGGTGCAGCACCCAGGAGGATAAAAGCACTCTCACCAAACTAAACAAACATCTCAGAAAACAAATAAAGTCTACCAAAGCTAAATTTGAAGTACATTTGGCTTCCCAGGCCAAGGACAACCAGAAGACATTCTTTAGCTTTGCCTGTAAGCTCAAAGGCAATACACAATTGTGTGCAGAGCTCATTGTAAATGGAGCCACCTATACTGAGCCAGAAGATATAGAAAATCTACTGGCTCCAACTTTACTCCTCTCTCTCTCTCAACCTTCCATCAGGTAATGCCATCAAATATAACTCCCCCTGCTAATACTAGGGAACAGGTCCTTAATGCTCTCTGTAAGGCCTAGAACACTGAGTCAAAGGCCTCATAAATAGCCTTGGATGCCTTCTAAATAGCATGAAACTTTACCTGTTAGGTCATCTGGAATTGCTATTTAACTGTAGCCTCCAAACAGGTTTCATGCCTCATGAATGAAGGACAGAAACAGTCAAACCTCTCCTCAATGGTGCGTTATCTAGAGACCCATAAGTCTCACTAGTCTTACATATAAAGTAATGCAAAGAATTATCATGGAAATTATCAATACTGATGTAATATACCGCAAGACACTGAACCCAACTCAGTTTGGCTTCATCAGACAATTCATCCTACTCAACCTCTTGGACTTCTTTGAGAAGGTCACCAAAGCAATTGATGAGGACAAAATGGTTCACACTGCCTACCTTGACCTGGCCAAGGCATCTGACACAATACCACTCAGGCATTGTTGACAAACTGAAAAGGTTAGGTACAAACCCATGTGTTACCCAGTGGATAGCCAACTGGCTTACAGACAGGACACAGGAAGTTAGAATTGGGCAGTCCATCTTTACAAACAGGGCAGTCAGAAGTGGAGTCCATCAGCTGTCGGTGCTTGGACCACTCCATTTTGGCATGTACTTCTCTGAAGTCAAGGCCAATGTCAGTGGTCTCTGGCTGACTAAATTTGCGGAGAATTGCAAATTAGAAGCTGCCATTGAATCCCACACCGACACAAATGTTCTTCAGGAAGGGCTGACACAGATAAATAACTGGTGTCAGAGCCATGGCCTAAAACTAAATGCCAAGAAATGCATAATAGTATCCTTCAGGAAGTCATCCACCCCTGCTAACTATCATATTGAAAATGCACCTCTTAAAGTTGGCCCAGTAGTCAGGGACCTAGGGATACAGGTAGACAGTAACCTAACTCTTGACCATCATGTGTCTACAGTCTACAGTGGTGAGGAAATCATTCTATCTTGCACAGCTTATAAACAAAGGTATGGAATCTAAGTCCAATGAAGTAATTGTTCCACTGTATTTGATATTCGTCAGACCTGTCATTGAGTATAATGACCCATTTGGTATGTATCTAATCAGGCATATCCAACAACTGGAGCATTCACAGAGGTTCCTCACTAAAAGAATACAGGACGTAAGTAACATGTGCTATGCAGCCCTTCTCAAGGTGCTATCCTTGTATTCTGTCTTCTACAGGCTTTTGAGGGGAGATTTATGCCTGGTATACAGGGCAGTGTCAGACCCCCACTCTAATGGACCTCCTGCATATCCACAAAACAAACAGCACCAGAATTACCCATTCTAAAGACTTAAACCATGCCTGTCATATAAATAGGACCTGTTAGAGAGACAGATATATATCCCAGAGACTACCCTGTCTCTGGAACAGGCTCCCTGTCTATGCGAAGCTAACTTCCTCCCTAACCCTATGTCTTCTTTTCAGAAACAAACAATTTTTAACTAGAACCACAAAAGCTACTATCACCCAAAGACACCTCCTGCCAACACTGCTATTTGCCTCCCCAACACTAACCAACCTCCATAAAACTGATCATATGAAGTTGGAATCTTGTTACAATAAAATTGCAAATTTGCCATTGATGCCACACACAGTTCACATGACTGTACAGCTCTTAATGAAAATGGCTGCATCTTCCTCAACAGCTGCACTATAAACAGCTAACCTTTGCCCGCAAAATCTTGCTGGATAAAATCCCTGCTCTCCAAAATTGTATACAGACATATACCACTTCTAGAGCCCTCTGTTCCAGTAATAAACTCCTATTAGAAACCACCAAAGCTAACAACTCAGCTGGGGAATCTCTCTTTTCAAACATCATTCCTAAAATATGGAATACACTGCTAACCCCTATCACCTCTAACTGCTCCAGTGCAATTTAAAAAGCTCCTAACTACTCACTTAGTAGACATCTGGCTCTGTTCGTTCAGCTCTCCTGGATAACTCTAACCTCAGTGTATTTAATCACATCTTGCTCTTTGGGTACTATTTTACTCAAATCTGTGCCCTCATTTCTGTTGTAACTTGCTTTTCCTAATCACATCTTGCTCTTTGCGTACTATTTTACTCAAATCTGTGCCCTCATTTCTGTAGTAACTTGCTTTTCCTAATCACATCTTGCTCTTTGGATACTATTTTACTCAAATCTATGCCCTCATTTCTGTTGTAACTTGCTTTTCCTAATCACATCTTGCTCTTTGGGTACTATTTTACTCAAATCTATGCCCTCATTTCTGTTGTAACTTGTTTTTCCTCATCATTTAAATGTACATGCTTTTGTTACACGCTACACTAATGTAATCTGTGAAGAACTGTTCTGCTCAACATTGACTACTGTTGATTGTGTACACTACTGGAATGTCTTTGTATTATAGTAACTTCTACAATGTTTGCATTTCTTATTTCTGTAGCTTTTTTCCCTGGTCCCCCGTTGAAAAGCTACCTGTGCCCAGTTGACCTTTCCAGGTAAACAAATGTAAAATAAATACATAAATAAATAAATAAACAAACAAACAATGACGAGATAGCATAGTGGTTATAGCTTCCACTTTGAATTCAGCAGTTCATGGTTCAAGCACCAAGGCAGGTCCTTCACTTTAAAGGCATCAACCCCCTATATCACTAGATGGGTTGCAAACTGGCTCACAGATAGAACACGCATTGTGAAAGCAGTGGACTCCAAGTCAGACTGCCGACCAGTCATGAGTGGAGTCCCACAGGGATTGGTCCTGGGTCCTCTCCTGTTCAGCATCTACTTCTCAGAAGTCCAGGCCAATACAAAGGGATCCTGGCTGACCATGTTCGTAGATGACTGCAAGCTGGAAGCCATTATTAACTCTCCACATGATGCAAACATCCTACAGAAAGGCCTCACTGAGACTAATGACTGGTGTTGAAACCATGGCCTTAAGCTTAATGCCAAATAATGCATAGTCAGATGACTATGCATTATTTGGCATTAAGCTTAAGGCCATGGTTTCAACACCAGTCATTAGTCTCAGTGAGGCCTTTCTGTAGGATGTTTGGGAAAAACTCAGTTCCCACTAATTACCACATTGATGGGAGCCCGCTGAACATTGAAGGCATTATAAGAGATCTGGGGACACAAGTTGACACAACCTCTCCTTCAACCACCACATTGCCACTGTGGTCAGAAAGTCCTTCTATGTGGCACATCTCCTTACCAAGGGTTTTGCATCCAGGAAGAAAGAGGTCATTGTCTCCCTCTACTCTTACCTCAATAACCAATCATCGAGTATAATGCTCCATTCGGCATGTACCTCACTAGACACCTGCAACAACTGTAGAGGCTGCAAAAGTACCTCTCAAAGAGGATCCTAGGCCTTAAACACTTGTCCTATATGGACAGACTCAAAAAAACTCCAACTATTCTCTTTCTCATATTGCCTACTTAGAGGCGATCTCTGCTTGACTTACAAAGCCATGTCTGTTCATCTAAAGAAATGCCAATTCCTCCGCACCACACACTCCAGAGACCTCAACCTCATTACCACAATCAACAGAACATGCTGGAGGGACAGGTTCCTCCCTCAGAGACTGCCCATGCTCTGGAGTAGACTTCCCAAACATGCCAAGCAGAGCACCTTACTGTCCCTCTTCAAGAAAAATCATGATGAGAGGATGGGAAATAAAAAGTTCACCCCGGGGGTCACTCCAGTGGTTCTACTTGATAGAGGCACTGGGAATTAACATGGGGTAGCACGATGCCAGGGCACTTCTATAGGCTAGGACTGTAAAGGCTCCAGGGCCATTAGCCTAGTACACACCTATGAACCTATGAACAAACAAGCATTAAATAAACCCAATTCAAGTGTAACTTGGACAATTGGATGAGGAACAGGAAATTCATCCTTGGTTTGGCACTTATGGCTCTATTAGACATAAGCAATCTATAAATGGTTCCTCTCCTTCTTTTTACATTTATCAGGGGTAACAGAACTTGTCAGAGATTTGGGATGCATGGCTAGCCTAAAAAAGGACCTTCTGGCTGTTACTATAGTAAACATCCATTAATCTATGAACTTATACTCAAACTAACATACATCCCCCATGCATAACCTGTAGAAACTTCCTAAGTAGCATACCCCACCCAATGAATGCCCAAGATACATAGGGACACAATTTGGTTGGATTACACTGTTAGGCTTATAAAGGCCTGGTGGCTGTTATCCCAGTATATACCCATAAACCTATGATAGCCCTTTAGTGAAGGTGGATGCCAAATACAAACATGACCTGGGGTTGAGTAATGCCAAAAGCATCACAACTGACACCAAGAGCCTTCATCTGGATACTAGGTATCACTGTCATGCTCAGTATATGACATGAGACAGCAGGGTCTCAGTCTGCTCTATGAGCGAGAGATTTACTGAATTCATTTATTTTAGGTGCTATACTTTTGTAATTTATTTTAGGTACTATACTTTTGTAATTTATTTTTAGGTACTATACTTTTGTAATTTATTTTAGGTACTATACTTTTGTAATTTATTTTAGGTACTATACTTTTGTAATTTATTTTTAGGTGCTATACTTTTGTAATTTATTTTAGGTACTATACTTTTGTAATTTATTTTTAGGTGCTATACTTTTGTAATTTATTTTAGGTACTATACTTTTGTAATTTATTTTAGGTACTATACTTTTGTAATTTATTTGTAGGTACTATACTTTTGTAATTTATTTTTAAGTACTATACTTTTGTAATTTATTTTAGGTACTATACTTTTGTAATTTATTTTTAGGTGCTATACTTTTGTAATTTATTTTAGGTACTATACTTTTGTAATTTATTTGTAGGTACTATTCTTTTGTAATTTATTTTAGGTACTATACTTTTGTAATTTATTTTTAGGTACTATACTTTTGTAATTTATTTGTAGGTACTATACTTTTGTAATTTATTTTTAAGTACTATACTTTTGTAATTTATTTTAGGTACTATACTTTTGTAATTTATTTTAGGTACTATACTTTTGTAATTTATTTTTAGGTGCTATACTTTTGTAATTTATTTTAGGTACTATACTTTTGTAATTTATTTTAGGTACTATACTTTTGTAATTTATTTTTAGGTACTATACTTTTGTAATTTATTTTAGGTACTATACTTTTGTAATTTATTTTAGGTACTATACTTTTGTAATTTATTTTAGGTACTATACTTTTGTAATTTATTTTTAGGTACTATACTTTTGTAATTTATTTTAGGTACTATACTTTTGTAATTTATTTTAGGTACTATACTTTTGTAATTTATTTTTAGGTGCTATACTTTTGTAATTTATTTTAGGTACTATACTTTTGTAATTTATTTGTAGGTACTATACTTTTGTAATTTATTTTAGGTACTATACTTTTGTAATTTATTTTTAGGTACTATACTTTTGTAATTTATTTTAGGTACTATACTTTTGTAATTTATTTTAGGTACTATACTTTTGTAATTTATTTTAGGTACTATACTTTTGTAATTTATTTTAGGTACTATACTTTTGTAATTTATTTTAGGTACTATACTTTTGTAATTTATTTGTAGGTGCTATACTTTTGTAATTTATTTTAGGTACTATACTTTTGTAATTTATTTTAGGTACTATACTTTTGTAATTTATTTTTAGGTGCTTTACTTTTGTAATTTATTTTAGGTACTATACTTTTGTAATTTATTTTAGGTACTATACTTTTGTAATTTATTTTACGTACTATACTTTTGTAATTTATTTTTAGGTACTATACTTTTGTAATTTATTTTAGGTACTATACTTTTGTCTTGTACTATGTACAGCATTGCACGTGTATGCTTAACAATATGTGCTTTGTTTTACACCTTCTTAGGATTATTATCTGAACATGGTAGGTGAGGCAGAAAGGAAAGTGTCCTCTTAATTCACTGCTTATGCTGTTTGTGACAGTCTACTGTACAAGTATTTATTTATTGATTTATTTGACATCTGTTAACTGAGTTAGTCCAACTAGGCAAGAAGCCCTTTTTCAGCAGAGACCTGAGGAGAAAGCTCTGAAATACTACAAATACTACAGCAATTACAAAGAGTAATTGCCATGTCAAAAGTTAACAGCGATGAGTAAGTTGAAACGACACTATGGATACATGGTGCAGAGTACACAAATAACTGAGGCAGCAAAGCAAATGACAACATACTAAGTGCTGTACAATATGTGCATCATAATAGAGAGCAGTCAGTAATAGGAGAGAGAAAGTAAAACATAACAAATAGAGGTCACAGGGGGGGTGAAACGATAGGAGGAGCAGCAGGAACTTAAGGCCTGTAATGTGTACAGGAGAAATTAAAGCTTTGTGCAGAAGGCCAGTCAACAGACAGAGAGTTCAGGAGGCCCAGGGAGCAATGGAAGGCAGTTAGCAAAGTGTAATGAAGCAGCAGAGGAAGGTCAGAGCAATGGGATATGAAGTTAATGGAGGGCAGTTAGCAAAGTGTAATGAAGCAGCAGAGGAAGGTGAGAGCAATGGGGTACGAAGTTAATGGAGGGCAGTTAGCAAAGTGTAATGAAGCAGCAGAGGAAGGTGAGAGCAATGGGGTACGAAGTTAATGGAGGGCAGTTAGCAAAGTGTAATGAAGCAGCAGAGGAAGGTCAGAGCAATGGGATATGAAGTTAATGGAGGGCAGTTAGCAAAGTGTAATGAAGCAGCAGAGGAAGGTGAGAGCAATGGGGTACGAAGTTAATGGAGGGCAGTTAGCAAAGTGTAATGAAGCAGCAGAGGAAGGTCAGAGCAATGGGATATGAAGTTAATGGAGGGCAGTTAGCAAAGTGTAATGAAGCAGCAGAGGAAGGTGAGAGCAATGGGGTATGAAGTTAATGGTGGGCAGTTAGCAAAGTGTAATGAAGCAGCAGAGGAAGGTGAGAGCAATGGGGTACGAAGTTAATGGAGGGCAGTTAGCAAAGTGTAATGAAGCAGCAGAGGAAGGTCAGAGCAATGGGATATGAAGTTAATGGAGGGCAGTTAGCAAAGTGTAATGAAGCAGCAGAGGAAGGTGAGAGCAATGGGGTACGAAGTTAATGGAGGGCAGTTAGCAAAGTGTAATGAAGCAGCAGAGGAAGGTGAGAGCAATGGGTACAAGTTAATGGAGGGCAGTTAGCAAAGTGTAATGAAGCAGCAGAGGAAGGTGAGAGCAATGGGGTACGAAGTTAATGGAGGGCAGTTAGCAAAGTGTAATGAAGCAGCAGAGGAAGGTCAGAGCAATGGGATATGAAGTTAATGGAGGGCAGTTAGCAAAGTGTAATGAAGCAGCAGAGGAAGGTGAGAGCAATGGGGTACGAAGTTAATGGAGGGCAGTTAGCAAAGTGTAATGAAGCAGCAGAGGAAGGTGAGAGCAATGGGGTACGAAGTTAATGGAGGGCAGTTAGCAAAGTGTAATGAAGCAGCAGAGGAAGGTGAGAGCAATGGGGTACGAAGTTAATGGAGGGCAGTGTCCGTCCACTGTCCTCCCCACCTTTTGTGTATATGTCTCCATCACCTATCTGTCTGTATCCGATGTTTGTCTGTCTGCCCTTCTCACTTTATCTCATCTGCAGCTATCCCTCAGTGCCTGCCTTCTTATCCTTCTTTTGTAGAACTTGCAAATGAGGCTATCCACATCAAAAATTAGCCCGCTTTCCTTTATTCACTCTGCACAGCTTTCATACTCTAGGTTACCTTTTGTGTTTACCTGTACTTGCTGCTGCGCACCTTTCATACTTTATGGTTACCTTTTTGTGTTTACCTGTACTTGCTGCTGCACGTTTCATATTTTATGGTTACCTTTTGTGTTTACCTGTACTTACTGACGCGCACCTTTTGTATTTTATGGTTACCTTTCTGCGTTTATCTGTACTTGCTACTGCACACCTTTCATACTTTATGGTGACCTTTTTGCGTTTACCCGTACTTGCTACTGCACACCTTTCATACTTTATGGTGACCTTTTTGCGTTTACCTGTACTTGCTACTGCACACCTTTCATACTTTATGGTGACCTTTTTGCGTTTACCCGTACTTGCTGCAGCACACCTTTCATACTCTAGGTTACCTTTTTGTGTTTACCTGTATTTGTTGCCACACACCTTTCATACCTTATAGTTACATTTTGTGTTTACCTGTACCTGCTGGTCTTTCCTTTTCTGCTTTCTTATATTCCCTATTTCCTACCCATTTATAAGCTGAACAGGGTCGCTGCTCTGTTGGGAACCCTCATATTGGTCTTTCTGTTAAATGGTGTGCTCAGTTGTATTACCTTTCTTATAGGTTCATAGGTATTTAGTAGGCTGTTGATTTTACAGGAAGTTAAAAATCCTAACCCTGCATCCTCATGGCAATTTTAAGCCATTACATTTTGCAGTATGACTCTCCACAGCACTTTACACACATATGAATCTCCAAA